>NW_020799105.1:26372191-26392416 GCF_003259725.1 Athene cunicularia
CAGGGTGCTGCCGGGGCTCGCTGCCGCGTCGGGGCCGCGCCGGACGCTGGGCATTCCGTGGTGCCAAATTCAAACCTGTTTTTAACCCCGCTCTCATGCAAGGGACATGAGAGTGATGCAGAACCCCTACGAGCTGGGCGTCTGGGAGCTGGAGCCCCAAAGACACCCGGGTGTCGAGGCTTCCTGGCGGGGGCTGAGGCAGGACCCGGTGCTGGGGTCCCTGCACCGCGGGAAGGACTCGCGCTGACTTCTGGACGGGGAGGGCACGCCTGGGTAACGCAGAGGAATTTTCGCTGATGCCTGCGCAGCCTGGCAGGGCGCGGGGAGCCGCGCAGACAGGCCCGGCCGGCCCTAATTAGAGTGTGTGTAATTTCCTATCAGAGGCATTAGCAGTGTGTAAGGAGTGGAGTAATGGAAAATGTGGAAAGCTGGCACACTGGCTTGAAAACTAGCTGAACAAGAAATAACCTTGTGCCTCTGTAGGTGTATAATTGAGAAGTGTCATTTATAGACGGTTGGTGCATAAGAGGATTAGTGCGCTGCAGAAGAGACTTCTTTGTCTGGAAAAATGACTAGTTGATAGTGGAGATATTCCCCTCCCTTCTCTATTGTGTAAACAGTTTTGGTGTATTTGCTTTGCCTTCCCTTGTGAAAACAGAACTGTGTTTGCTTGGCGTGTGTGTCCCAGCACTACCAGTATGTTAACTGGTTTGCTGCTGGCACCTTGCTGCCTCTGCTTCTGGACATCAAAAACTATTTTTGGAAATCTCGGCAGCAAAAGGAAGGAGAAAACCCAAGAGCCCACATATTCCTCTGTGCTTCATTTAACATGCAGCATCAAACATACTTGCCATTAGTCACCATGAAGAGCTTTCAATTCCCACTTTTATTTACAAGAAAAAAAAAAGTGATTGGTTTGGCTATAGGATTTGCATAATTTTTTCACAAATAAAGGCTATTAGTATTGTTTGACATTCAGGGGTTTATTCAGGGACAAAATGTATGACATTTAGGGAAATTAAGACTCTTAAATGTAGTGAGTCTTCGGAAAACTAAGAAAGTGTTTCCCAAATTAATTTCCCGGTTGCTCAGTGTAAGCCAGCACATGCCAGTTGAACCGTGGCGCTCTGCTACCAGCTCGTACACAGACTAGAAACTGTGGTCAGAAATCAGGAGCTGCAGAACAGCAGCGTGTGTGAGAGCCCTGCCTGCAGCACCGGGAGGCTCGCGGCCGCCCCAGGACACGGCCGTCCCTGAGGGTGTAGGAGAGGAGAGAAGAGGCAGAAAGCAAGTGTGGGGAGAGGCCGCGGGTGCTGCTCACGCCAGGCGACGGCCGCCCCTTGTGAAAGGTCTCGGCTCTCAGATTTTCCATTCTGGCATGTTTTCATACGAGTCTCTTTCCACATCAGATAACACCTTAATAACAAAACCTAATTGGAAGTAGACTGTGAGCTCTCTTGTTTAAATAGTCAGGAATAAAATACTCCTCGAATGGTTCCTCCTCCGCTGTGTGTTGTGAAGGTTGGAGCAGCATTGCCAGCCGTGAGGGGCCAGGGGGGGTTCCTTCCTGAAGGAGCCTTTGGTGGCCGTTGCCTCCCGCCTGTACCTTGGGCCATCTAACACTCACGGGCAAGGGGGTTCTGTCCCGAGCGGTGGCATCACGGCCACACCGTAACAGCCCCACAGAGACCTTCACCTCCAAAGGCTGTGTTTTAAATTCATTAATTTGGATCTTGCTGTCTGGTCTGGGGGGAGTCTCTCACATTGTCTGGTGACAACTTGAGTTTTTCTTTAGTAATTTAATTTATACCTTTAGATTTGCCAGATTTCTGCTCACAACCAACCAGGTTTTCTCAGGTACCCTCTACATCGAAGTGTGGATTACCTCTGGCATCGCTCCCTGGGGAGCCAAAGGACAGATTAAATCACTGTGAATGCCACAACTTTCCGTAAAGCGTGACAAATCGTGATGGCAGCGTCACAGTTCCGCACGGCAAAGTTACACACACCAGCTCTTACGCCGGGGGCGTTATTGGTGAGATGTCGTGATCAGAAGTTAACCCTTGGAACACGGCGGGGACTGGTGGGCATCAGGAGTGGTGGCTGGTGCTCCCGAGCACTGGGGCCGCCTGCTCGGAGCACCGGGGTCTCCCCAATTCCTGGGGTCCCTGTTGCTGACTGAGGGGCTCGTGGTGTACACTTGCAAAACACTTACTCTTTAGTTTCAACGTCTTTGATGCACATTTCTTTAAAACTTTAGATTCAGTGAAGCTAACTCTGAATGTTACCTTCTCTCTGATTTAATTTAATCCCAGCGTTTATGTTTGTGTTTTGTAGTGATCTTAGATGCAGCAAAAAGGCTGGGAGAGTGCAATGCCTGGAGGAAACGTGCAACGTCCGGCAGCAGGAGCCGCGTCTCTGCCCTGCCAGAGCGTCCCAGCAAGGGCCACTGACAGTGCCTTGGGACAGAGGAGAACGTCACCCCAAGTCTCAGGTTTTTCTGCTAGCTAAAACCAGATAGAGATTAACACCATCTCAAAAAAAAAAAAAAAAAAAAAAAGGAGCTCCATAGGTCATATGTGTGATTCAGGGATGAAGTTTCAAAGTCTGGATTTAGAAATGGGAGCCAAAGGCTCCGAGAGTGTAATCTGTCACTGAAACCATGCCGGTGACTAACCAAAAAGGTCTGCCCAAAAACGTAAAAATCATGAATCATTCTTCAAAGTCAGAAAACGTTTCGTAATTTCATGACTTCAGATAAAGTCTCAGCATCCTGTTTGCTGCCGGCCTTTGTTCGAGGGCTTTGACTTACTCATACATTAGGGAGGTTTATGCTGAAAGCATGTAGGCTTGAAACTTATCTCTGAAAAACCTGAATAAAGAAAGATGCAATTTTGACCAAAACATATGTGTGTATGTATATTGATGCTTCTCTGTGCTCACCTGCGAGGAGGAGGAGGAATACCTGTATTCACTTATTTCCTGGTGGAGCAGGTCCTGGTGGAGCGGGGCCGTGCGGCGCAGTGGATCCTCGCTGGAGCCTGGCACAGCTGAACAGGAGCCACCTGCCCAGGAGGGGACACACGTGGCCCAAGGGTGGCCTGAGAGGGAAGATCACGGCTGTGGCTGCTGCCTTTTGTCAGCCCACGTCCTCTGCATGAGGGACATTTTGTGAAACGCTGACAGAGAGCACACACTGCACAACAGTAGCAGACATTATTTTAAAAGAAAAAAAAGGCTTGTGTGTGTATATGCATATATCTATATATTTACACATATATAGCTTGCTGTGGTTTTACAGAGAAATATAATATGAGAGTTTCTGGCCACGGTTAGTTTGCAGTTTTAAATATGCCCATTCAGAGGCTTGACAAAATAACTTACAGCTAATTTGATGGCAGCAGAATGGGACTTCAGTATTGCACAGGACTTGTAGTAGTCAGGCAGTGCTCAGCAGATCTTTTCTTCCTCCAGGAAAGGCCACCACAGTGGTTCAGACCCGGGAAAGGGAAATCTTACCGACACTATTTCTCTCCTGTCCCAAGGCAGTGGTCTGCACCATCAAATAACCCTTAAAGCAAAGGCACCACCTCTTGTGTTGGCTTTTAGTGTTTCTTTCCTTGTACGGATCCCTAGGAGTTCTCCTTCGGCGTCAAGTGAATTCCAGGCTGCAGAGAACAGTCCTGTTTTCTTTGGTTGCATTTTGTGGACCCCTTGGACTCACAGGGCTCTGGGAATCCCAGGCCAAAATCCAGTAGCTACTCATCTGTTGGGTAAAAACTCTTGTATTACGCATGATCCCAGATGAGGGGAACATCGAGCAGCTCTGGGTTCCCCGAATTAAGGTGCCATTATTTTACAAATGCCAAAGAACAAATATTAATTATTGAGTTATGGTTTTGGAGAGACATTAGGGGATGCGATTACTCTCTTGCCTTTCAGGCTGAGAAATAATTGCTTTACGTAGTAGATCTTCCCCTGGGATTCCCTTATGCGTTTCCAGACGGAAATGCTTCAGCTGTGGGGAAAGCAGCGCCCTCAGAGCGGGGCTGTTTGTCTGGACGGTGCCGTTCGGCTGCCACGCGCGGAGCTCTTGCTGCAGAGGCTGGCGTGCAGCCCCTGACGGCAGAGCCTGCCCTCTTCGTTTGCTTTCACTGACCCCGAAATGATGGTTTTCCTCCTGCTCCCCTCCGAGACCCTGCCTTGCCTGGTTTTCTTAGCTAGAGTCCGTGGAGCCCCTACCCCTCTCCTGCGGGCGACTCAGGGAACCGGTAGGTATCGCCTGTGTGACGGCGCCCGCCAGGCCCAGGTGTACGATGGTCAGACACCCCCTGAGCACAGCGGGAGAGCAGTCAGAGCCCCCCAGTGCGAAATGCCTGACCCCTTCCTCCTGCGGGGGCCGCCACGGCCGGGCGTGTGCCACGGCACCCGTCCCGACGGGGACACCAGCCTCGTGCTGCCGTGAATGTGAACAAACCTTTTAATTATACAGCACTGCAGGGGGAAGCGTCTTTCTGGGGAATTAATTAGAGGAAATGTGGAGGCAGTGACCATGATATGCAAATCGGGATGAATCACGGCTACTGAAAGGAGGTGAGTGTCTGTGCCGCCGGCGTGGGGAGAGGTGGCCGTGGCGCTGGGGCCGGGGCAGGTGCCCGGGGCGAGGCAGGGTCACGGGAGGTGGCCTTTGGCCACTCCACAGCCAGCTCTGCACAGTGCACAGCGTCCTGCCTCACAAAGCGCCGTTCCTCGCCTTTGCATCAGGGTTTGGCTCACGTTTTATTGTCATGCAAGGTGCCATTTCACAAAGTAGATTTCCACACCGAAAAATGCAAATTGCATTTCTTGTGGAAGACAGTTAATGAACGCTCCTCAACAGTTACCCTTGTTAATAGCTCTTTAATTCTCTAATGAATATTTATGAGCAGTTGCCTGAAAGTGATGAACCTTGGACTGTATGGACCGATATTTCCCATTGATTGTGTTTGAAATTAAAAGCATGGTAATTTTTTTTTTTTTTGGTGAGAAGTGCAGTGAAACAGCTGAACAGGCTGAGGGTAGCTGCCAATTCAGGGTGGGGGTTTTCTCGTTTATGGCAGCTAATGAATTATTCAGAAGTCCCTTGACAGAAAAAGTGCCTTTGGGAGGGTAATTTGGTGGTGTATCATTTCAGGGAGCCGTCGCCGCGGCAGTGGCCATGGGCCAGAGCTCTGGCAAACCCTGCCTGTGTGTCACCCCCGCCGCCCTGCGCCCCCACGCCCCCGGGCAGAGCCCCCTCTCGCTCCGAAGCGTCGTCCTGCTGCTGGGCTGCTCCAGGGCGGCCGCCACCGCTGCTGCCGCTTCGTCTTGTGACGGGCGATACAAATGCAGGTTCAGGCACCCGGGCCCCGTTCCTGGCTGGTTGGTTGTGATTTCTTACACGGAGCCCGAGTGTTCCCCAAACACGGCGTTTCCAGGTGGGTTGTGTTCCCATCCGACTGTCGGTCTAAGGGGCTGTGGAAATCTCCTGATTAGTATTGGAGTCCTGTATCACAACAGCTTTGATTCCTGCCTGCCAGCCCTTGTATGCGTGCGGACTGCAAAGATGCTTTCTGACCCAAAGAACAAAAAAACTGTCTTCTACATATGTAGCAACATAATAAATGGCAAGATAAAGTGGAGTATTATGCAGAAATCCCTTGTGTTCAGTGACATTTTCAGTGTCTCCCCCCTTCTCCGTCGCTCTATGTGCAGGGATAAAATGCCGTTTCTGGGGTAGCTGTGTGTCCCCCCCGCGTGGAGCCTGTTTTAATCCCGGGCGCTGCGGTCCGAGGGCGAGCTGGTGTCTGCCCTGAGAGCAGGCAGAGCCTTTGAACCAGGACGCGTTTTGCTGTGCAGACCGCATTCAGCTTCCTTAAAATCAAAGAGGTTTTGGTAACTCCCTCCTAGCTCCTCTGCTCGGAGGGAGCTGCCTGGGCCCTGCAGCAGCCCCCCCAGTGCCGGCGCTGGAGACAGTGTCGGGGTGGTGCCGGGGCCCTTCTGCCCCCCCCGAGATGGACACTGAGCTCTAGCTTCCATCTGGCTGAACCCTCCTGCCGCCTCAATTGCAGGGGCCTGCCGGGCAGGGCGGAAAGGCACCATTTGATGGAGCAAACAAGCAAGAAACAGTTATTAAAAATTTCATGCTTAAAATGTAAAAAAATTATCTCTTCTAATTCTGTGTCAAATCTGCTGACAGTATTAACCTTACTATACCATTCTGCTTATTTTTCTGATGGCTTTTGGTATATCCATCATGAGAATCTGGGTGTTTGTAGAGTAAGGGACACGTGTACCCCCAGAAAAGCCCCGTTTCAGGGCGGTGCCCGGAGCCGCCCGTCTCCCCGAGTTCCGCCTTCGCCCTTGCATGTGCAGGGGCTTGAACTCCCCTGTTCCGGCTCCCCTTCGTGTCCCTGGCTGACCTCCGTGAGCCCAGTGCCCGCCTGAGACAACACCACAGCAAAGGAGCCACTGATCCCCTTGAGAGGCAGAGGTTCAGCCTCTGTGGGAGGGCGGACACGGGTGTCCTGGCCCCCTCGAGCCGCCAGCGGAGCCTCTCTCCAGATCCAAGGTTTCTCGTCAGACCTTTTGTCTCCGTTTGGCTCAGATCTCCATCAAGGAGCAGAGCCCGTGTGTGCAGCTTCCCACACTGCTGGGAAGGCTCTCGGAGTGGTTCTCCTGCCAGGGAATTTGCATCCCTGCTCCCCAAAGCGTTTCGGCAAACTCTGAGGCACACACGGCTCCTGCAGCCCTGGCACGCCAGCCCCCGCGTCCCCCTGCCCGCAGCGCCCGGCGCAGCCCGTGGGGTCGCGGTCCATCGTGCCCGTGGACTGTCCAAGGGTCGCTCTGCTGTCCGAGGAAGGGCCGGAGTGGCTCTGGAGCAAAGCCCTGCCACAGCCCCCGGCCCACCCAACGCTGCCCCACGGCCGGGAGCAAACGCTCGCAGCGCCCGGTCGAGCTCACGGCCCCTGCGGTGGCCCCTGCGGGACATGTCCTCCCCGCCCAGGAGGCTTGCAGGGAGCTGGCTGGCTGCGCTCTGAAGAAGTTTAAATCTGTGTGTGCTGTTCAAGCAAGTGGAAGGCGAGCTGTCTTTGTGTAGGAAGGACCCTGTCTTATCAGGCATATATGGCCAGTAAGCAAAATAGTGTAAAGACAGGCTTTCTGTTGGAAACCATGGAATTGTTAACAGCTTCGTCAAACTTGACCTGAAAAAAAAAATATTTGCAAAAGGAGAAGGAAAAGTGATGAACAGCTCCATCCCTGGTGTGTCTAGGCCTGATCTAAAATGTCCACGTTCCTTTATTGACAGCGTCGCACCCAGCCGCAGGGGGAGGGCTCCAGAGCGCTGCGGGGGCAGCTTTGCCCTGTGCCCTGTGCTGGCAGATGTAAATCCTCACTGGTGGCTCTCGGGACGGGGCACGCCGATGGCACGTCTGCGCCTGTGGCCCGAGTCCCTCCGCCAGACTGTCACAGCAGCTCGAGGGCCGGGCCAGGAGCTGCCAGAGGCCACTTTCTGCAGCCTCCGTCCTGCCCTGCTGCAGGACCGAGCCCTGGCTGCGAGCGCAGGGCTGGAAGGACAGAGCTTCTGCTCGGGTGAAATGGTTCAGTCCCAGCAACGCGCCCGTGGGTCGAGGTCTGGTAAAGGGCCCTTCCCCCCCAATATACCCCCTGCACAAAGAGATCTGGAGGCAACAGGCTCTGATCATCACTGAGCACGGCGTGGAGTGTGGAGATTGGCTTGTCCGGGCCCTTTTGTCTCCCAATTTCTTCTTTCCTCTAGGTTTGAGCATAAAGCAAGCGAATAACAGAGTATTTGAGAAGAGAAACATCAAACACATTTAATACTGTTTATCCAAGGGGCGCCAGATGAGCTCATTTGGAGGGAGACTTTAAGCAACTTGCTGTGCTGGTTGCAAACCAGCTGGGTGGGGAGAGCCAGGCCCCTGCTTGCCCGAGAGTGTCTGTGATGGTGCGGCACTGCCAGGGGACACGGCACTGCCAGGGGACATGGCACTGCCAGGGGACATGGGCACCGCTGGGGGACACGGGCACTGCCAGGGGACACGGGCACTGCCAGGGGACATGGCACTGCCGGGGGACATGGGCGCTGCCGAGGGACACGGGCACTGCCAGGGGACACGGCACTGCCAGGGGACACGGGCACTGCTGAGGGACACGGGCACTGCCGGGGGACATGGGCGCTGCCGAGGGACACCAGCACCCTCGGGACGCACACAGCCCCCAAGGTCCCACACCCCCACGCCCGCCCTCAGCATCGCCCACCCACCCCGACGTGCTCGGGGCGTTCTCAGCACCCTCCTCTTGGGGGTTATGTCCCGTCCTCCGGCTGGCCTGGAGACCTTAAGGCAGAGTTTATCACCAGAGTTTTTATAGAATGTTAGAAAAGCTTATGTGAGAGGGTTATTGGCTTCTTTAGCTTTAAAAACCAGACATTTAAAAGGGTGGTAAATGCCATTTTTGGTACTTGCTAAGAAAGCAAGCCAAGAGGGCTGTGGGGAGGACAGGAGTATGGGCAAGGAGGAGGAAACCCAGGCAGAAAACCTAAGCTGGGAACCACAGAAAGGTTTATCTGAGTGTGAGCCAGGAGGAGGGAGCGCGGGCAGAGCAGAGGCCTCCGGCCGGGAGGGGGGACACGTCCCGGCCCTCAGAGCCGCAAACCCGCCGCCCTCCTGCAGTGTCGGGACAAAAGTTTCACCGCTCACAAGAAACATCTTATGAAAATGTCGCGCCGGGCAGAGGCATCGGGGCCCCTCGTGGAACCCGTCCCCTGGGCAGGAGCTGCGGGCACCCCACCCCGCCTGGCCGGAGGGTCCCTCCCGCCCGCGCTCGGTCCCCCTGCCCTGCCCAGCCAGCCAGGCTACAGCCCGTTCGCCCGGTACTTTATTCCAGGTATTCTGCAACATCCCACGTCTCAGAACACTATTCCCAAATATTTTTTCACCCTTGAGGACATGAAAATCCACCAATTTGTAAGTGAAAAGCAGCTGTTTGCAAACAAGAGCAGCACAGTGTGTAGTCACTGCCTGATACTAATCTCCAGCTTTAGATGTTCATGACTGATACAAATTAAGTTTGCAATAGGAGTTGATTAAACAGGACATAGTCAGTGTTTGTGAACGTTCATCTGAATTTCAGATTGGGTTTCTCTGAGAGCATCCATCCATATTTCCCTGAAATTTACTTTTTCTACACAGGACTTTACAGGAAAGAGATGAGAAATAGCTGCTCTTCAGATGCGGAACAGCACACTTGTGCGCAGGCAAATGGGTTATTATGTATTTAGCTCCTACACATTCAGTATTAAAGTCAGTTGAAACATTTCTCCCTGGAATTGTTTTAGTGGGAGGGTACAGCTTTCGCTAAATTGTGCTTCTAAAGTGGTATTTTGAAATGAAAGATTTCAAATTAGAGTTTCACGCTGAGATTTCAGAATGCCGGGACAGCTCATTTAGCTGTTGTCTGAGCTGAAATCTTGCGAAACCACCTAGTGTCTCCACTTCTCACCCTAATTTTGGATAAAACCAAATGTCAAAATGACAGCGTTTCCCCCAGCAAATTCCTCTCTCTGGCTGCCTGAATTCCCTCCTTGCCAGGCGTTAGCCAGTGCCAGAGGCAGGTCACCGCATGCCAGCAGAGAAAATAACAGTGATTGTCCTGGGCCGATGCGGCTGGAGAGGGGAAACGGAGCCGGAGCAGCGCAGCTCTGGCGGTGCACCGTGCCGGCCATGGCAGCGCCCGCCCGCGCCCCGGGCCCCACACCTCCTGCCCCTCCTGCCCCTCCTGCCCCTCCTGCCCCTCCTGTCACATAATAACCACCTGCACAGGATTTACCGCAGCTTTGCTGTGGTGTTAACTCTCATGTGGCTTCTTTCATTTCAAACAGGAACTGACCCACACTTCCCATTCTTTTTCTATCCCACAACGTTTGAGTCAAAACATAACATGGAGACCTGACAGGGTGATGACCATCTGCTCTGGTTTTGTTTTCTAGTCCTGGCTATCGCATCTCTGTCAGAAATTACAAAGTCTGTTCTTGCAAAAAAGTACCATGACACTCATTTTCTCACGTGCTCCCAGAAAATGCGGGCTGAGATCATTTACATCAAGGAGGCATCTGCTTTAAATCTGTGAGTTTTAGGTCAAACTCCGGACGCTGAGGCCTGTTTCTGGCAGTGAGCTGCATGTGCCAAGGGCTGGCTCTACAGCCCCTGCCAGGCACCGGCCACCAGGCACTGGCCACCAGCCACCAACCACTGGCCACCAGCTCTGCGGCGGGACCCTGCAGGGGCTGTCTCGGGCCCTTCTCCCCCTGCTCCTCCCAGGACTGGGGGCACTGGGGACAAGCAGCATCCGTGTGGCCATTTCTGCAGGTACGGGCGTACAGGGCGCGCAGAAGTTGCTTCCAAAATCCCGTCTGAACGTGCATTCTCGTCACATCGCTTGCCTTTTTGTGTATGCTCAGGACTTGAGAAATAAGCTTTGACATTCAGAAAAAAACAAACCCAAACAGAAATCAAAGAAGAGATTACTGATAAAAAGGAGCGAGCAGAGACAGAGGAGCAGCTGTCAGGCTGGACAATGAATGCTGCACAAAAGAAAGGACAAATCTGCTGAAAATAATGCCCAGGAAGCTAAAGCTGCATTGCTGGTATGTGGGTAGAATTGGGTAGAATTGGGTAGAATTGTGTTTTCTGGAGCAAATGTATAAGCTGTTTGGAAATGTCTGATATTTAAAAACAGAAGATGTAAATCCCATTTCATCAAGCTCTTTGAACATGCTGCATTTTCATTTCAGGTTTCCCACGTAAGATGGGGACTCCTTCACGTGTTTCGAGGACCACGAGACCGTTTATTTTCCCAGAAGCTGCCTGTGAAGGTGCCAGGGTGTGCCACTGCCCCAGACTCCCGTCTGCAGAGCGTGCTTCCACCCTCCATGCCCAGCAACGCTTCGAGGAGAGCTGTGAAAACGGGGAGGCCCAGCGTGCCCCCCCGGCCAGGGGGAACACCGAGAGCTCCTGCACAGAGCGAGGGGTCGGGGGCGCGGGCGGGCTGCAGGGAGCTGTGCTGCCGCTGTAGTGTGTAGCACAACCGCATCTCCCTGCCCTGCTGGTTCTAAGGCACAGTTCTCACTGACAACTGGTTTCACAGAAATAAATGGGAAGTAAAACAACCCATCAAAGACTTTGGAAACACAAGCTCTGTCAGGGCCTTGAGGGCACTGATCAGCCCTAACAGCCCTGACCAGCCCCACCTGGGCCCATCCACCCCACCCATGCCCAGGACCCCATTTCAGCCCAGCCCAGCCCAGCTGTCAAGGTTTAGTCGTGCCCAGTGTTTGTGGGAGGCATGATCCATCCGGCTCTGTAACCCTCTGATCGTGGGGGGGGTTGCTGCAGGAGGTACCTACATCTGGTGTTCATCTGGGTAAGCTGAGCACAGCGCTGCTGAGCTGCAGGTCTGTAGCCTGTACCCTGCTGTTCCCTCCGGGGGGTTCCAAGCTGCTCCTGCGCTGCTGCGGTATGTGCTGTTATGTGCAGACAGGCAGACTTTGCTGCTGGGAGAAAGACTACTTACTCTAAAATGTAGGTCACTGCACATTAGAGCTACGGTGCTCAGGGTGCTGGTGCATCCACGTGCTGTAGTTCTATAAATCTGGCTCTAAGTGCTTCCAGGAGGCTGAACTGCAGAAGGCAGTGCTGCTTGCAGACTCTCCTTTGCCTATTGTTGCATTGATTAAATAACAAATCGGAAAATACAAGGTGTAGGAGTTGCATGTGCCATGAAACCTTATGAGGAAAATCTCGTTTTGTTTTCAGGATGTGATGGAATCAAATACCTTTTGTAAGGGTTTGAGGTTATAAGGGAGACCGTATGCAGCATGTTTCTGTTTCAGAAATCGTGAAGGCTTTCCAGTGATGCATCTCAGGGGAGTCCTGGTAATTGAGGCCACCTCTTAAAACAAGGCTCAGACTTCAGTTATAAAAAGCGCGTGTGTGTTCCGTGATTTAGATGAAATGCTTTAACTTGTGAGCTCTACTGCAGATGAATTTATGACATGGAGAAGGCTCGTTACTGGGCTTCCTCTGTCTGGCTTATTTATGAACATACTGAACCTTCACATGAATGGCATACTGATTTCTGAAAACTCCTTAATGAAATTGAAACTATTTCCGAAAAATAGGAAAGCAAGTAGGCAGGATGCTGGGATCTGCACGGGCAGGCTTTGGCAGAGGTGCTAGGCAGCTTTTGCCCATGTGTTTGTTACGTTTCGCTTTGTTGCTATGCCTGCTGGGAGACTGAATTTACCTAATAAACGTCTTTTATTTTCTGAAGTTCCACCACGGCAGCCTCAACAGTTCTGAGTGTCAGCGCTCAGCATCAGCTCTGCCGAGGACGAGCGGGCTGCCCCGGCGCCCTGCCCGTGGGTTTGTGGCTGGGCCCAGCGTGGGGCTCTGCGGGCGGAGAGGAGCCCGGCGAGGTGAGGGACCCGGGAAGGTCGGTGATCCCAGCGCCCGGCGGGCATCGTGCCACCCTCACGGGTGACCTACGGTCACGGCTCTGCCCAGAGCAGAGGAGCGCGGCTCCCTGGAGCGTCCCTCGGCCCCGTCACCTCCCGGTCAGAGTCCAAACTGCAGAGTCGTGGGGGCTGAGGCTGGCCCGTGGGGGCTGAGCACATCACGCTTTGCTCTGCTGGCCTGGGCCCATCGCCTGGGGAGCGTCGCTCGGGGGGTGCAGCAGTGCGCAGCCTGGCTTTAGAACTGAGTTTGGGCTCTCAAGGGGTCCGAAGCTCCCCGTGCAGGCAGAGGAAGCCGGCTGGTGCTGCCTGTCCCCAGCAATACCTCGTTCCTGTCGCTGTGGTGGGACGCAGCGGTGCTGTGCACCCCCCCGCATCCTCAGCATCTCTGCGCCAGCCCCAGCAGCTTCCTCTGCCCAACGTGCAGCTCGTGTTGCAGCAACGCTCTGGCTGAAGTGCTGCTGTCTGCAGAGAGGAGAGAGGGGAAAAAAAAAGTGCTGATGAACTGGAAAGTACTGGATCAGAAGATCTGGCCGGTTTCCCAGCAAGTGGCTGTGTGACCTGTGGGACCCAGGCGTCCCCTTGCTCAGCTCCCACCTGGTGAACAAAGCCCCTCGGCCCTGAGCCCGGACTCGGCTTTACTGTGAGATGCTGTCAGTGCTCCCCCACGGGTGAAATCCTGCCTGGGTTTTGGGGGCACCTTCCGCAGCACGGAGTGGTGGATTGAGCTCGTGCTTCTGTCCTGTGCCCTGGCTGGGGATGGGGGCCCTGGCATCTTGGGTCTCATTTTAGGTGGGGGGAGGAAACAACAGGAAAAAAAAACAGCTTTATGAGGAGCTGCTGGTAAATCAGTGCTTTTGGTGTTTTACCAGCTAGATCCTGTGAAGGAAATAAGGAAATGCTACCAGGCTGTATGTTTACAGCAGGGTGAGGAAGCCTGCCTCTGCTACATTTTCTGCTGGTGTTTGTCTTTTGAAGACGCCTGAAGTCACGTAACTGTGACAAAGGAACGAGGCTTGTTGTCACAGGACTCTCATTGCCAGCAGAAAGATGTGTGGAGGGAAAAGTTGTCTTGCTCAATTCCCTGCACTGTGTTGGGGGAAGGAAGGGTCAGCCCTCAGGGTGAAAGCCTATATCAAAATGTGCTCCCTCTGTTTTGGTGTAGGAAAATACTAAATATATAAACAGGCCCTTTATGTGAAACACATTACAAACTCCCTCGGAGCCATCAGCCCCTCCGTCGCCGTCACGATTTCCCAGAGCTGATTTGGGTCAGTGAGAGGTTCCCAGCGCAGGGAAACCGCCCGGTTTTCCTTTCGGCCTGACCGTGAGAGGGTTTCCAGCCTGCCTGGGAGCTGGTGCAAGGTGGGTTTATGCTGCTTTGGCTCCTCCCCGGTGCTAGAGCCAGGGGAGGCCGACCAGCTCCACTCTTGGTGTGGCCCGAGGGCTTTGGGCGCCTGGCTGCTGGGGCGGCTCCATCGGGGCGGCAGCGTGCTTGACTGCCCCCTTCGCCGTGCCTGAGTGAGAAGGGACGTAGAGCTGCCGCAGGAGCATTGTAGTTCCCACGAGGACTCTTCGGGGGTCCCTTAGATCTCAGCTTGGATTCCCCCGCGAGCGCTGGGCCTGTGATGGCTGGTGGGACGCGGCTGCGGAAGCTCGTTAGGAGCAAACTGCAAGAGGCTGATGGTCTGAAACTTTCTCTCTGCTCAAAAAACGCATTACTGAGTCATGGTTCCTCCCGCGGTGATTACAAACCACCTCACATCCACACACCCAAGTGCTCCCAACAGTTAATGTCAATGCCAGATATTTTGGCTTAAGAGCTGCTCCAGCTGCAATGGTTTCGGTGCCGGTGGAGGGGGGAATAGCACAGGCAGGACCAATAATCCTGCGCTACAGTGAGCCTGGGATCCTTCAGACCGCCTGGGATCTGTTCACGCTGCGAATCCGGGGTGAGTGCTCACGCAGGAGAGGTGGTTTGGCACGATGTTGGTGTGACCGCGTGGCGCGGCCGCGGTGGGCCCAGGCACGAGCTGGCAGGGCCAAGGCACGGAGGCAAACACAGCACCTGGGTTTCTCTCCCCAGCCCCACAACCCTCCAGCTTTCGCCCAGCACGGCCGGGGGGCTCTGGCAGCACAGCTTGGGGGGTAGCAAGCTGCAGGACAGACCCTCTGCTTTCGTCCCCAAACGGGTCCCACGCACCGGGGGCTGCGCCGGCAGAGTGGAGCGGGAGGCAGAGGGAGCTCTGCGGGGGGACAGCGTGCGCTGGGCGGTCGGCAGAGGAATTCCAAGGTGGGAATAAAGCGCCCGAGGCCTCGGGGCTGACTTCGGGGCTGGGTGCGTGAAGGAGCTGCTGGGCGGTGGGAGGATGGGGGTTCCTGAGAGCGGGAGGGAGGAAGGGACAGCAATGCCTCTGCCGGGCTCAGCCCCCGCCCGGAGAGCTGACCTCAGGGGTGTCGTTGCAAATTAAAACAAAAAACCCAAACAGCGATGGTTTCCTCTGTGCCAGCCCTGCTGCTCCCCACACCAGGTCATTTTCCCCAGGACATCAATCACGGCTTTCGGGCCCGGTTTTGTTGCTGCTTCAGTGCGTGGCGATGAATCAAGCCCGGGCAGACAAAGCCTGCATTAATTTTGCTGCAGTCTGGCGCATTAATACACTAATTATTAACTATTATAAATCCTTTTTATGAGATTCTGAGCAATAACATCTCCTGCTCTGAAAACATACCGTGAAGGTAAGAAGGCACAAAAACAAGTGCCAAAGAAGCTATTTTAATTTCCTGATATATTTCATGCTATTAATTTATGAGAAAACTGCTTGCTGTGGGTATTAAGCAATTAAATTGCTGCTGTGGGCTGAAAATTTCCAATTAGGTAACATTTTCCCCCAAATGGCCGCTCCATAGTTGAAGCACAACCTGTGCTGGCTATTCCGGGTTTGTATTTCACTCGTAAAATGTAAACGTATATGCAAAGGGGAGCATTTGCAGTCCTGGCCCTGCCGCAGCTGCCTCATTAAAACATCGATAATCAGATTTGCATCTGCGCCTGCACCGCGACGCGAGTCGTGAGCGGGGCCAGGGCAGCGATGCTGGGGGAAGAGGGGGGGCCCCGGGGGCTGAAATAATACCACAAAGCTGTTGAAACTAGTGGGAAATCGGGCAGTGAGAGAAACCTAGAGGAGATTTTTCTAAAAACGCCAAGAATAAATTTCTCCGGGCTGTAGGACGGGTTAGTTGGGGCTGTTGCCCGCAGTCCCTTGTTTTTCTCCCCAGACGAACCCCCGGGTGCTCTCAGAGATGTGGCTATGCGGTCGCGTTAAAGCTCGACTTTATTCTCGGCATTTCTAAACCAAGTCACTAATTCGAGCAACCAACGGGGGAGCTGCTACCCCCGCCCGGCCTGGGGGGTCCCCCCGGGGCAAGGGGGTCCCCGCCGGCCCTGGCAGCCCCGCACAGCGCGGTACGGTCCCATCTTCTGGCAGAACCTGGGAACAGCAGGCAGGAAAGCTGCGGCCCTTTTTTTTTTTTTTTTTTTTTTAATTTGCACAGAATTTTATTCCTTTGGAAAATGTCAGTGTCTCAAAACTGAAATTTTGCAGAGAGAAAAGGGCAGTTTTGCTTCATCTTCTGGCTCAAAGATTTTGAGGAAGAACCTGGGACCTGTAAAAATGTTTTGTTCTGGCCTTTTCTGTCAAAAAGCTCAGCTGATGCATTTCACAATGATTTCTGGCGTTTAGGGAATTACTGACAATAAACTGAAATCCAAGCATGAGCCTCATCCCAGCTCCCGAGGGGGGGCTGCTGCGAGGCCCCGCCGTGCTCTTCCCCCACGGCAGCCCTGTGCCCACCCCGGCTGTGGGCTGCTGGGGACGGTTGGCCGATGGCCCTCGCGCCCCCAGTCCGGGCATGGCCGGGGCCCATGGTGCCGCCCCCCGCGCTGGCCCTCGCAGAGGAGGGGGAGCAGCACCCAGGGGCTGTCTCGGACCTGGGGGGAGCGGTGAGCCACTGCGTCTGGCAGATTTTTCACCTCCCCACCCCGACACGCCTGGGCGCGGGACAGAGCCCCCCTGTTGCCCAGATGCTCTGGCTTGTAGGTTAACAGTTGGACTGGATGATCTTCAAGGTTTTTTCTAACCTAGATGATTCTATGAGAAGATATTTATGTGTATTTTTGTTCCCTTACTCAGCATGAAACAAAAACTGTGTTCCGAGGCCCCACCAGCAGAAACTCGGGCTGACACCCCGCAGTGAAGCAGAAGGCGCCTTCTCCCAGCCCACCTCAGCACCCTGATATTTCCAAGGAAACTCCCCACCAAGATTTCCCTGTATTCCCTCCAGGTATATCAGGTGAGGACCTTTTGGTGGATGCATCTGCTTTCCTTCAGAAAACACAGAGTCAAAGAGGGCCCCTGAAGGACCTTGTGCCTGGTACAACCGCCCTGCTCGCCGGCACGGCGTGTTTGTGTCTGGGCATCTGTGCCCGTCTCTATGGGCAGTCAGCGGGGGATCCCCTCCTGCCCCATCTCCTGGGAGGAGATGCCCCAAGCTGGCAAGCTGCTGCTGGCAAACTGTGGGGTTAGTAAGACAGGACATGGCTAGGTGACCCTTCCTGCAGGAGGAGTGGGGGCCAAAGACCCCGCAGGCAAGCGGGGTGCAGCACCCGCGATGCGAGCAGGGTGAGCTGATGGAGTGTGCTTTGTCCACCCCGGGGCTCCCGCCTCCCCCTGGACCCACAGACACCAAGTGGTGACGGCACAGCCTGGCTCAAGGGGAATTTTATGCTCAGGCAAAGTTTTGGAAGAAAAGTTTAGCATCTGGTGAGTTTCCAAGTGGGAAATACAGACTGGACTTCATCTGTCCTAAGAGGAGAGTCTCACAGGGCTGTCACCTTCACAGCTGTTAGAATTATTGTACCTGAGTACAAGAGGAGATACTGAATGTACCCGTAAGGAGAGAGGCCAAGCACACAGCTTCGAACACGAGTGCCAGGAACCGCCAAGCATCGCTTGGGCTGCTCAGTCGCTGCCATTTCCCGGGCAGCAGGCAGAGGCCGGTGGCAGCGCCGTCTCTTGTGACACCTTGTTGACATCAGTTGGCTCTGTTACACCTCATCGAACGTCACATGCAATCTGTTGAATTAAAAAAAACTTGTGGACAAACATGGCACCTCCTTGGGACGTACGTGTCAATTCAGTACCCATGACTGATTTACAGGGCATTGGGAGACTCCTGTTCCAGACAGTCCTCTGGCTGTCACTCGGCGGTCACCAAGTGGTGGCTTCTTAGAGCACACGGATTGACTCTTCAGAGCCTTATGTGCCCCGTGAGGGACACGCCAGAAGGACTGAACTAAAGGGAGATGATACAAGTTTTAAAAAAGCGATTGTCCCTCCCTGTAGCAGGCCTTGCTATGCAAAGCCAACAACATTTTCTATCAGAAGGAAGAAGTTGGGTACAGAGGAGATGACAGGCAAGGAGTCCCCCCCACGGGAGGCACCATGTGTGCTGCGGGGGGGCCCACATGCGACGTCCAATGCTGCATTTTCATAGTCTAGGATAAATGCTGAAGAGCTTTAAAAGGCCCGGCTATGAGCACAGAAAAGCCGAGAGCACCCCGGAGGAGGCGCTCAGGAGGGAGGGGGTGACTCCATCCCTTGCGTTCACAGGGGGAGCAGCGGGCCCACACTGCCCGTCCCATGGTGGGTCCCGGGTCCTGGTGACCCCAGCTCTCCCCGGGGGTTGGCCAGGGCCGGATGCTTATGGACGGGCTGGTCTGTGAACTGTAGGTTGGTTCATTCCCTTTGGCAGAGCGATGCCCATATCCTTTAGAAAAACAAAGCTCTCGGCGACTTTTTCCTGTCTATTTGTACCTTTTCATTCCTGAATGGCTGGTAACACGTGCTCCGGCAGCTGAGGGCGACTGGCCCTCACGACACGGCTCCGTGCATCGAAGTTTGCTTCCCTGGAGTCTCTCGCCACCGGCCTCCTCGGAGTGTGCGGTGAAGCGAGATGCTTTGGAAGTCAGAGCAGCAAAGTGCTGCTTCTGTCTCTCAGCAAACTAAATTTAGCTCTGCCATGGGCAGCAAACCTCCTTCTGCGGAGATAAGGAGGGGCCGTGACGCTGGGCGGAGGGAAGGGCAGCGCTGGCACCCGAGCGGCCCCGGGCAGCGGCACTGTCCTGCCCGACACCTGCTCCGGGTGTGGGGATGCTCCACCCGCCCCGAGCAAGGGTCAGCTGGGGCTCAGGTGAATCAGGCAGCAGCAATAATCTGTTAATCATTCAGCAGGCTTTAATAACTGTAATTACCCTTGGCACACTTTGCTGAAGACAGGAGTTAATGAAGCTTCCAGAGAGAGCGAGCGTAAACTTTTCCTAAAGGAACAGCTGCCCGTGAGGCGACGCGGGGCCCGCTGGGGAAGGAGAGGGGGTCTGGGTCACCTTCAGCCGGGCTCAGGGCTGGGACGAGCTCACGGCGCGAGGGACGGAGATGCTGGAGGGACCCGGATCCGCACAGGGAGCGGCTGGGGCCGGTGGCCGTGGCTCCAGGGCTGATGGCTCCAGTGGCCATGGCTCCGGTGCTCGCCCCAGTCGCCGCCCTGCAGGAAGGGGCCGAGGAGGTGCTGGTGAGCTCGGGGCTGGGATTGGCCCCAGCTCTGCCTGGGGCTGTTTTCTCCACACGATAAGGTGGTTACGGACGTTTGAAAAATGCCGAGGCTGAAGGTGGTGTGTATAGCTGCATTTGCCAAGTCAACCCTTTCTCCAGGCAAAAGTTCAACACTTCTGGAGGCTGCATCTCGTCCAGACCATCTAGTCTGGGCCTAGAGGTAAACCGGGGTTTTACAAGAGTGTCCTCATCGCCATTATTTTGTTTGCTCTGATCTATGAAGCAGGAGCAGGACTAAGTCCCTTGGGAGAGCCCCCTTTTCCTCAGGCATGAGTCTGGCAGCCACAGGGTGGAGCAGATAATCTTAAAAAGCAGGAGAATGAGAGACTGAAAACCTGCTAATTATGTATCTCCACCACCCCCCCGCAGTCTGAAGCCAAACTGCGCTGAGCAGCGCAGGACAGCCGCGCCGGCCTGCGCCGAGCCCTTCCCTGCCCACAGCCCCTCAGCTGCGGCTAGAGATGGCGCGTCCTATTTTGGGAAACCCAGAGAAACAAACGCTTCAGAGCCTCTGCGAGCAGGAATGGTGAGGTTTAAATCCACGGCGGTTTCTGCTGCAGGGATCCTTCGGGGGGGAGGCTGGCCTGTCGCATGGGCGCGTTTGTCCATGGGGGCACGGCACGCGATCCCCCGGTCTCTGATCACTGTGCCTTTCATTTTAAAAGCACGTGTGTTATTTTACGTTCCTCTGACAGGCAGGACTACAGAGCTTTAGCAAAATTTCATGGAGTGTTTCAGGGAAAAACGAGAAGCGCAGCTGCATGCTGGTATACAAAGTCTGGAAGCGAGCGCAGGCCAACTGCGGCTGTACCAGCAGGCTTTGCTCTCCGCAGCCAGACGTGCTGCTTTCCCGGAGAGGCTCGCTGCCCCTGCCAGCAGCACGGACGGCAGCACCGCGGCTCCTGGGTGGTCAGAGGGACCCCCCGACACCCGGCTGGCCAGGGCACAGCGTGGGCAGCGCCAGCCCCCAGCGCTGCCTTCGCCCGCCCTCCCTGCCCACA
>NW_020799105.1:26392466-26400633 GCF_003259725.1 Athene cunicularia
TCCCTGCCCACAGGCACCCGCCTTCTGCTGGCCCCGCTGCTGAGGGAGCCTGAGCTGGGCAGAGAGCTTTCTGCCGCCTTTTCCTTTCTTTCCTTTTTTTTCCCTTTGATGCTGGGGCCATGGCGTGCTGCCTCATCCTTCAGAGAGCTAGGTCCCAGGCCTGCTCCTGCTCTGACCTTCATTCTAGCTTGATGAGGAATTTATTTTTTTCAGATAAAACTCTTGTTTATCAAGTACGAATTAAAATACCGCTTCCACCCCCTCCAGTGGTCCCGCAGCTGCCAGCATTATCTCAGATGTCTGCAGAATGCCTTCTTTGCAAGCTGCTGTTATGTGATGTTGGAAGGACGGCCTTGTGCAAGGCCTGGAGCTGATATTAACAGCTCGAACTGCAGGAATGACCTCGTGCCCAGAGAGGGTGAGCAGGTTTGCAAGTTGCAGGGTCTGAACTGGGGCAGCTTTTTCTTCTTCATTGTGGCTACACGTGACAGGCTCTTGGCTCCGTGAGCACGCCCCAACTCATGTAAGTGGGATTCCTGTCATACCATTGATGATGCCAAAGATGTAAATGGTCAGTAACGTGAGCAGGCTGTGCCACGCTGATCGGGAAACAGCAGGAAGGCCTACTTGCACAAAAATGTAATTTATTAAAATAACACTGCCCCTCAGAGACCGATACAGCAATGAAAAATTCAGATGCTGGCTGAATACACGTATGCTGCCTGTCTGCAGGTAGGAAGAGCTGAGGTGCTACTCAGCGCTTCTGCCAAACCAGCCCAGCGGCCGGCAGCAGCTCCTGGGGAGGGATGTGGGGGGCTTGTCCAGTGGCTCAGCACATTTGAAAGAGGAGCAGCAGAAACTGGGTCTCGCTCACCTGCCAACTGGTCTGTATTTTGGGAGCTGGAGTGTTTCTGATGGTGGAAAACCCCTCCCTGTAGAGCAGTGCAGGTCACCTTTCCCCAGTTCCTGCCCACTTCAGAATAATCCCCCATGGTGCTTCCCAACAGCCCACAGCGATGTGCTACAGGGGCAGGAGCTGTTACCCAGAGCCAGAACCTCTTCACCAAGTAAAGAATGATCCCTGCTTAACCCTGCTTGTGTTAATTGTGAAAGCTAAAAAGGGCTCTACACATAGGGAAAACCTTCCTCATAGGAATAGCTCCATCTCACATGAGACAAAATTATCTCATATTAAAATACTGGGCTTGGGACTCAAAGCACCTGGACTGAATTGCTTTGACAAACCCTTCCCCTGTAATTTCAGATTACACAGTTTTTACCTCTGCTTCTCACATATGAAATGGGAAGGAGACGATTTCCCCAGCTGCCCTGAGTCAGTTCCAACAGCCCCACGGGTTGGTGGGAGTTCTGGCTGTGAGCGTGGTGGGGCCAGGGTGCATGTTCTGTAACACAGTGCCAGACCTCGGCTTTTGCTTCCCACTAATATAGCTCATATTCGGTAAAAAATAGCTGCAATTCGACCCTTCAAAGTCCCCCAGTTTCTTCTCTCTACCCTAGTATTCAGCTCTGAGTCAACCAGTTCCCAGCCAACTGTGGCTCTTGGCTCCTTCCCGTTCATCAAAATGTGACTTTCTTGTGGCTAACATGGCAATTGTTTGCACATTAGAAAACAATTTTGGGATGGAGCTATGTGCTTTTAAGCCATGTTTGAGATCATCATTGTTGACTCGCCCCATATTAGAAAATAATTTATTGTGCTGTTGTGTTGCCTTTTCCTTTAATCTCCTTTCACAACCAATCAATCTGGAAATGTCTGAGAAAAATCACCTCCGGTCTCTAGTAGATGGGCTCTCTTCAATGTGCTATCATGTTATTTCTCACTTATGTGATTACAAAACGCTGATGTTTATCACTGGCACATGGTAAAGAAGACGTGAATCTAAATTTCTCAGAATCTTTCTGTGAAACATGATCCTTTCAAAACTGGTTTCTGGATGAGATGACAAATGATGGCAGAAAGGCGGATTTCTCACAAACGTATCGAGTGTGCACCACGCTGCAAGTTTAATATACCATGTCCTGAAATAGCTGCGAATACAGCTGGAAAAAACAGACTCACCAGAGCCTGCGAATAACCTACTGAATCAGGAGTAAATAGCTATTTCCCCAACCATGGTGTGAGATACATAGACGTATAGTTTTATATACATAGCGCTGCCAGAGTCCCTTGTGATTTATCGACAGGACTAATAAACCCCGTCTCTTTGGCCCCCGGAGCAGGCAGGGGCCTGGGGAAGCTGTAAGTGTAACTCCCATGGAACGAGACCCCACAGAGCCCGTTCCCGGGCAGGGAGCTGGCGGGGTCGGACCCGCTGCCAGCCCGGGGCCGGGGAGGTGCGGGGTGACCGTCCCCATCGCGGGGCGGGGGCTCTGCCGGGGGGAGGCCGGGCAGGGCTGAGGGGGCAGCTGCCTGTGGGTAGGGGAGAGGGCAGTGGGAGCAGGGCAGTCGCCTTCTGCAGGGATCAGCTGCCCGCTAAAATCCAGCTTTTATTTCTTTACCAAAGGCCCGGAGCTAGCGGAGCAGAAGGGGAGAGCGGCAGCGCCGGGGCCCTGAGCTCGGGCTCGTGGCGGCGCGTGCAGGAACCCAGCACGGGTCAGTGCCCCGCTGTGACCGTATTTCATTGACTCACAATGGTGTCATTTTTTTTTCTTTAAAATTTCCAGTAACATTGCAACACATTCCACAGCACGATATTTGAGGTCATATCCTCTGCTGTTTGATACTGAAACCTCCCAATTGTAATTTTTCTACTATTAAGAGCAAAGCTATTTAGGAAAGGCTTTGATGGAGTCGGGGAAAAGATTAGGAGCATGAAGAAGTTGTGTTTCAGTGTGGAAAGTATTGTTTAAAACACAGGTATGATTTGGTGATGGTGCAGACTAAGCAACGTTCACAGGTAAGCTGGTATCAGAGCAGAACATTTTCAGTATAGAAGTAAAACTTGGGAGAAGGCTTCTGCCTTGAGGGGCAACTCCAAATGGTGAAAATTTTAAGTTGTCTTCTTCTTAATAATGTTTTTCTAAAATTTATATGAAAGTGGGACTGGTACTCTGACTTCAGCAGAAAAAAGATCAAATGAATAAGCATTTACTGTATTCTGCACAAACCAGCCCAAAATAAATCAGAATTGGTAATAAGACCCTTTTCTACAGACCCTTCAGTTCTGACATTCTTGAGAGTAGGAATTTGTCCCCAGTTGTGCGCTCTCCTTTATGGCTGTAATGTCTAAAATCCCCAGACAAAAGCGAACTGGCCCTCCCCATGCAGCCTCGCCGCTGAGTGCTGCTGGACACGCCGTCAAACCGCTGCTGCTGTCGCCGTCCCAGAGCCCCGCTGAACCTGTGGCGGGGGGAGACATTTTATTCCTGTGAGCAAAGATGTCTGCTCTTGTTTCATTTTCTTTTGAGATTAGAAGGGAGACTAGAGTGTACTCAAAGTATTCTAAAAGGCTTTTTAAAAGAATGTGAGCAAAAGATTGAACCTCTCAGGTAGTTTTGGACTTTAAATTTGGAAAGAAGTGCAAACAAATGCCATCTGAAGGACGTTCATGAACTCGTGGCATGAGAAAGGGTCTTTCCACCGGTGTGGGGGTCAGGATGTAGCAGCCGTCAGGAAAGCAGTGCCCATTGCTCTTCCCTGCAGCTGCTGCCCCAAAGGCAGCGCTGGAGGTGGCTCAGACCCGCCCGTCCGTGGCCCTGACTCACTGATGGACGGTGACCGAGGAGACCCCTCTCGCTTCCCTCTGCCGCTGGAGGACAGGGCAGGGACTGCGGTGCCACCCCCGGGCCCAGCTCCCCGGGCCGGGTGTCAGCCCCTCCTCGGGGACCGGCTCCATGTGGGTGTGAAATCCGCGGGCTCCTTCCCAGCGGCGAGGGCTGCCCCTCTCAGCAGCCAGCGCGAGGGACGCGAGGCCTCGGCCGGCAGAGTCCTGCCTGCGCCCCCGGGCTGCCCGCGCCGCGCTGGCCGTCCCCATCGCCCCGAGCGTCGCACCTGCCTCCAGACCGGTGACCAGCACCCATTCCGTGACGGTTTCCTGGAAATACGATGAATTCTGGACACCGGTCACCCCACGCTTTCAGCTTCGCGGTTTGGAGCGTTCACCGTTCAGCCGCGAGCACCAGCCTCTGCGCCCCGGCGCGGGAGCTTTGGCATCGCCTCTGAGGAGCCTCTGGCCTCCGGGTAAGCGCTTTGCACCGGCCACCACAAGCCTTCGGGGGGGGGCCCAAGGTGTCCCCGGGACTGAGGACAACCCCCCATGTTTCTGGAGCTCGTGCCATCACGGCAGCGACACAAAGGCCACGTGCGAGCGCGTGTGCACGGGCTGGCTGGAAGAGGTGACCTTTGGCGTGGTTTGTGTCCCCACATGAGCCTGTTTTGAGTTCCAGAAACTTTGCTTTTAACTCTACAGAAGATACCACAATGTGTATTTTTACATATAATTTCTAACATCGTATAAAGCTGGCTCTCTGATCTAGCAAAATGAAATATATGGTGTTTCTGACTCCATTTTGCTAAAGCTAAAGCAGTGATAGTCTGTGTGACATGACAAAAACTGAACATCTGACCTAACCTTGTAGTTGGACATTACTAATAGTAAATGCATACCAGGTAGTCTCATGATAACCTTGAAAATTAATATGAAATCTTGTCTGCTGGGTCACGATTCTCCAGGTATTTTAAAAGGAAATCCATATTTTTACTAATTTTTGAAAAATATTTGTCACTATTTTGCACACACAGATTTTTACCCAGCGTCATAAAAAGACTTACACAAAATGCCCCACTGATCTCGGTGTTTTATGTGTAAGTACTATATTTATTATGGGCAAATGAAGAAGAAATAAAATTTAACTTCAGCCTCATTTCAATTTGCAAGTTATGAAAAATGTTTCTGGAAGGTAGCTAATAAATGTGATGGATGTGCCCAGTGGTAATTGATCATTTATTTCAAAAAAATCCTGGCAAACATTTAATTCTGCTATTCATTAAAATGTTGCCCTTGCGAGACATAATCCATAAAAATGATCTATCTGATAACTATGCTGTCAGTGAACTAAGGTAGAGGGTGAAGGTAAACTGGGATTCCGAAGAGGCAGATTACAAATGCTGATTCTCTTGCAGGTTAATGCAAGTGGTCCTGCGTCCATCCAGCCCCTGCGCAATATATGACACCAGCCTTCCTCCCCCTTGTTTGGAGTACATTATTTTTAAATACTTCCGTACAATTTAAGTGTTGGGAAGAGTAAAAACAAGTGCTGGGCACGTATTTTTCCTGCTTGGCTGCTCAGCTCTATTGTGAGGTGTGGCATCTCCTGCCCAGCTCTTGGTTTGGCCCCGAGTCCCCACTTCATCCCTGTGTGACCTGAGCCCCCCAAAATCGCTTGGGTCTCCGTCTTGCCATGTGCCCCCTTCCTCTGGGGGGGTGTGTTTGCCTTCACAAAGGTCCTTCTTGGCCCGTGCTTGAGGGCCCCTGCCCGGGCTGTGGCTGGGGAGATCCACCACCACCAAACCGCTCTGAGGGGCTTCGGGGTAGCCGTGGGGGGCATTAACCTGCCAGATGGAGGTGTCCCGCACCCAGGGCAGGGGGGGCTGGATGGCACAGGAGGTGTGGATGCCGTGGGTGCTGGGGGCATTGCTGGGGGCAAGGCGAGGGCCCCTGCACAGCGCCGGGGTGGCAGCAGCTGACGCCGGGGTAGAGCGTCTCGGCTCCTGCAGCAGGAACCCGGTGGGATCCCCCCGCCCGCGCAGGGGCCAGCGGAGCCTCGGGAACAGCTTTGTCTGCGGGACATTTGCAGGGTGCAGGAGAAGGGCCGGGCTGTGCTGGGCGTGCTCCCCATCACCGCCCCAGCAGCCTCTGAGCACTGCCGGTGACACACGACTTTTGTCACCTTTTCTCCTTGGCGGGGATTCGGGGCTGCTGGAGGCAGGTTCAGGGCGCGGTGCTGGAAGCCCGAGCGCAGAGCAGAGCCCGCCTCTGAGCTGCGGCCGGAGGAGGCCTTCAGAGCAGCGGGGCAGAAAGTACTTTTACTCCTAGGAAAGGCTGAGGGATGATGCTCACTCATTTCTGAGCTTGGACTAAAGGACACATGCAACCACCAGCACTGCCCTGCCTGTGAATAATCCATCTTTTTTCCCCCAATGGGATCAGACAGTGAAATGTAGAAAACCAGCTCAATTACTGAAATGAACGCGCTGGTGAGAGCCAGTAGCAAGACTAGCTGGGACGCTTAAAGGCTTGTGGCTTGGGGCTGGAAGGGGGAGGAGGCCCAGGCGGGCGCCGCAGCCGGGGCAGGGCAGGTGCTCCCCATCGCTGGGCTGGGGGTCGGTAACCCAACCAGCCAGGCTGCCCTGCTGCGGGATGAAACGACCTTGCGTCAGCACGCGTCGTTCGTGTTTGACCCCATTTTGGGTTTCCTCCTGAGCCCCTTGCCTCCCGACCAGCTGCCTCCTGCCCGCCACCATCCCGGGAGTGAGTTGTTCTGTACACGGCCCAATGGCAGGTCCCGTGTCACACCCGGAGCTGTGACAGGCTGTCCCTGCACCCCTCCTGCCCGTCCTGACCTCCAGCTGCCGTCGCATTTAGGGTCACCCCAGCGTGACCCCAGGTACGAGGGGAGGTGGAGGCAGCGCGGTGCTGGGTGGGTTCGGTGTTGGGGAGCGCACACCAGGCCGGGGGCTCCACATCTTTCCCACACCCTCAGACCTGGGGGAGCCCCAGGGGTGCGTCAGACGTGCACGTAGACAGGCTCTAACCCTGCTGCCACTTACCTAAATCAAAATCCTCATTAAAGCGAGCAAGTGAGACATGGTCAGGTAACTCTAATTAGTTTGAATGGCAGGAAAAAAATAAACCCAATTAAGGACTAATGGAATAGTTGCCCTATTTTAGGAGGTGGAGATCCGATAAACAACAAAGGCAAAGAGCTAATCCTCACTGGGGAGCTGCAGCGTGTTGGGGAGGGGTGTAATGTCTGCTGCTCAGTACCTTGCAGGAAAAGAAGCAAAGTTCTGCATTAAAGCTTGGTTTAGAAAATTGGCAGAAATTTAAGCACAGCCCTAATGAAGAGCAGCATCTGGATTTCCAGTGCTGGGTCATGGACATGAACTGTAAACCTCCCCCCCCATGCAGTGCCACCTCCACAGGGCGGAGACCCCCAACCCCTTCCACCTGCCCCCACACCTGCCACAGGCTCCAGCCAGCAGCTGCCCCCCCTTAACCAATAACGACACCCTCAGCTCTCCAGGAGCATTAAAACCTGCCCCACAGAGCTCTGCTTGAGGCTTTAGGCTGGACTCTGTGTCTCTGGGAGCTCAGGTAGGAATGTTTTGTCTTTTTTGAGTATGGCTTGTGAAGAAAGTGATGGTGCTTTAGAGTGGTTGTTTCCACTGTGAGCAGGGTTTAGTCAATCCTCTGCCCAATTACTGTGTTTTCTGGGCATGGGTTGGCCCCCAGACCCACCAGCCCTGCAGCTCCTCTTGTGCTTGACCATGTGGGGCAATAAGGAAAAAATAAGATTTTTGGGTAGCTTGGGTGCCTGTTTGCTTTGCTAACAGCTCCCTGAACTACAATCCTGCTTCAGCCACCTAAGACAGGCTGTATTTCCTCTGCTGCTCCCTGGGCCGCTGACCCGGGGGGCCTGAGGGTGGGTGTGTGGCTGTAGGGCTGCCCTGACCCCTGTGAGCCCCAGCGCAGCCTGGGCGTGGGGCTGCAGTGGATCCTCACGCTACAACACAGGTGAGGCCTTGCAAGAACTAGATCTATTTGTTGCTTGGGATCCCTCCTGTGCCTGAGGTGTCAGTCTCACCTCCCAGGCTGTGCTTTGCCTGGTTTTGGCTTTTCTTCCTGTGGTGCTGCTGACTCCAAGGGAGCCCCAAGCCTCAGTGTCCTTGAGGACATCAGTGAGATACAGAGCGCCCGGGGAGAGGAAAAGGCTTCGGAAAACCTCCTCTGCGGAGGTGGCTCAGAGAGAGGTGCAAGTGGAAGTAGGGGTGTGTGAAAAAGAGGGAAAACAACCCCCCAAAACCAACCTAGAGTGCCTGCATCTACTTGTCAGCGCTGGAATCACTTTAACGCTGGCGGGGTCGGGCAGGCCAGTGCGCGGGGGGGTGGCAGCGGGGGGGGCACCCCCGATGCCCGCGGGCGGC
>NW_020799105.1:26400683-26404083 GCF_003259725.1 Athene cunicularia
CCGGAGCACGTTCCCCGGACGGGATGGGGCGGTCCCGAGCGGGGATGTGGTGGGTTTCCGTTCCTCCGCGTGTCCGGGCTCGGTGTGTCCGGGCTCCGCCGCTGCGGAGCTCCGGGACCCGCGGGGCGGCAGCGGAGCCAAGCGCAGCGAGGCTTTCCTGATAGACACTTGCAAATTGCTTTGAAACCAAAAGCAGTGTGAGTCATAATTGCTCTTGGTAATCATCTGCTTCCTTTCTTATCAAAAGAATGAGTCTGGAATAACCTCAAGCAATTTAAAAACCTGTATCTGTAGCATCCTGGAGCAGTGTCTGGGGAGGTACCAACCAGGATCCACCAGGTATTTCTCTGCAAGCACACGCCCTGCCTTTCCTTGCATTTATTTACTGGCTTTTCCACACTGCTTATAGGGAAAATAAGGTGAATTTAGCTGTACCAGACCCCAGAAAGACAGCACAGTCATGTTGTTTCCCCTGCTCAGCTCCTTAAGAAATAGGTAGCTGAGCTGCTGAGGAAACATGACCATCCTCGCTGCCCGGGAGCCTGCAGGCAGACCTGAGATCTCGGGGGTCCTGCCCCCGTATGCAAGAGCAAGGAGGAGTCTCACCCTGCAGGAACCGGTTTTGCAAACTTCAGTTATCTGTTGCTTTAAGCTTCCACACTTCCAAGGCCTTTTCTGTTGTGTACAACCTCCCATCTTTCAAGTACAAGTTTTGCCCTGTGTGACAATCCCCTCCCTCGCCCCAGTGATGCCGTGTGGGCTCGGAGGCGCGGTGCCCTGGCTGCCGTGTCGGCAGGGCTGTGGCTGCTGCTGTCCCTGAAGTCTTGTGCTGTCCACGCTTGGTGACTTAGGTACCTGCCACGGGCCTTGCGACTGCTGTTTAAACAAAGAAAACAACACCCTGTTCAGCAGCGTGACAGACCCGGCAGGAGGGCGTTTGGGATAAATGGAAGTGCGGGTGAAGCGTGGCTGGTCCAGTGCTGCCAACGAGCATCTCCCTTGCAGCCCGGAGCCTGGGCGAGCGCCGGCCTCCTGCCCACAGCCCCCGGTGCCCCGCAGCATCTTCCCCCACACTGCTGGCATCAGGGTTCTGGCCGTGCCTGATGCAGATTTCTAAATTCAAGCTGGCACTGATGAGCTCGCTACTTTACATTCACAAATTACAAATGACTCTGGTGTTCAGCCTGAGCTGGCCGGCGCTGGGCATGTGCGATAGGTGGGTATGGACTGGAGCGGGCCCTGCAGCTGCACTGGGGAGGAAAATGCATCTTCTCAACGTGAGTTTTTTGGCCTCCTGTTTGTCCTCGTTTCCCGGTTTCTGTTGCTTGTGATCACTTCTTGCACGTGCTGGTGCTGGATGGCGGGCTCGCCCCGCGGTGCATCCTGCCAGGGAGAGGTGCCCCGTTCACCAGCTCCCGCGGCGGGTCTGCGCTCTCCCACGCCCGCGCTGCTGGGCCCTGCTCTGTCACCAGGCTTTATACTGCAAGTTTCATCTGTAAAAAGGAGGGCAGGTCCAGGCCCCGCAGTGACCTGTGCGTGCAGGTGTGTGTCACTGTGACCCTGGGTGCTGTTAATTCCTCTTTGAACTGCTGCTTACAAAGGCATTACTTTGAGAGAGGAGAGGAGCGGGGGCCTGGACGTGGGGGAGAGGGTCATGACTGCGGCAGGATTTCAGACTGCACAGGAGAGTTCATTAGCTCATACCACCATGTAGAAATGTTCTCCGGAGTATTGATTTCAATAAGTTTTTGCTCAATTAGTGTCTGTCTCAGGGCAGATGTCATTACCCTTCCACTTCCCAGGGTGCTGGAAACCTGCTTCCCTGACACGGGCTTTACCACACTGATCTGTCTCCTGGTGCCCCCCCAGTGCTCCCCAAGCAGTCTGTGGGGGATGCTGGGCATATTTTCCTCATCTGTGTGTATTAGGCTCCTCTGTCCCTGTCTCTTGGAGGAATGGCTGGGAAACTGCCAGTCAGAGAGGGACCTGGGAGCACTGGTCAGGAGCCAGCAGTGTGCCCAGGGGGCCAAGGAGGGCAACAGCATCCCGGCTTGTGTCAGCACTGGCGTGGCCAGCAGGGACAGGGAAGGGATCTGAGCCCTGGGCTGGGCACTGGGGAGGCTGCCCCTCGATTCCTGGGTTCAGTTTTGGGCCCCTCACCCCAAAAAGGCCATTGAGTGACTCGAGCGTGGCCAGAGAAGGGCAACGGAGCTGGGGCAGGGTCTGGAGCACAGGTCTGCTGGGGAGCGGCTGGGGGAACTGGGGGGGTTCAGTCCCGATGGGTTTAGTGGGGACTAACTAACCTTGGGCCATTGAGTGCATTGTCCCCAGGAGGTCCCTGGGGAGCTGGACCAGCCCCAGGGATGAAACATGGCCGAGGTGGGGGCCAGTCCCCCCGGCACAGAGATCCTGGCATGGGGGAAGCTGTGTGCTCTCAGAGGTGGCTGCAACTCCTTGTCATCCTTTAAACGGATTTTTTTTTTTTTTTGAAGTCTCTTTTCTTACTGTTGTATACTTACTGCTGTCCTGTCCGAGCCCCCACAGATGGGGATGGAGGAGCACTGCTGGTCCCCTGCACCCTGATAAACATCCCCAAAAGCCACAGCAGCGGTGCTGGATGCAGCACGGCCCCTGCAGCAGGGAGGATTTCTCACTGTGCAACTCCTCCCAGCACTGAACCGAGGAGGGGAGGTGGGAAGTCGCCGTGGGAAGCATCAGAGATCTGTTACATCAACACATTTTCACTTTCTGCTTCATCATGATGAAGCCAGGTGGCATCTGCGGCGGGAGCGCTGCACAGATGTGAAGCCGTCACGCGGGCACCGTCTGGCTCCCCAGGGCTGCTCTGCAGGAACGGGCTTTGCCAAGAAGTGACTTGCGGGGCTGGGAGAGGTCGCGAGGGCCGGGAAGGCTGTGTAATGCCCAAGCAGGCTGCTGCCTGTGGAAAATGTCAGCTGAGCGGGGATTATGGAGATACAGCACTTGCAGGAAATACTCTTGGGATGATACGAGCTGAGGGAGCTGGCAGGACCCAGACAACCCCCAGAGCACATGGGGGCCTTCAGGATTCACAGGGAAAAGACATCTGTTGCTGCTGGGAGCTCATGGCCTCTGTTTTCAGTCATTTACTTGGCCAGGCTGCCAGTTAAAATATTCCCCAACCTTCTTGCCCCTGGCTGCTTACCTCTGCCCCTTGGCTCGTGACAATATGACCCTCTGCCAGCTGCACTTGGGAAGTAACTCAGCCTGAAAAAAGGCAAGAAAGTTGGGTTATCGCTGGGTTTTGCTGTTTTACAGCTCCCTGCTCTTACTCAGTGTGTGGCCTGGGAAGGGCATGGGGGCAGCGGTGACCACAGCTTGGGGCAGGGACGGGGTCACCCCCCCCAAAGCCAAGGATGCT
>NW_020799105.1:26404133-26414458 GCF_003259725.1 Athene cunicularia
GGATGAGCTGAGGAGCCTGGGGGGGCTGGGGGGGGCAGCGGTGTGCTGAGGAGGGTAACGGGAAAGGCCTCAAGAGGCAAACCTGACCCAGCGCACAGCTCTCTTGTAATTTCTGATCAAGTGAGAGGGCAGGTTTATTTTAGCAAAATTGTTTTTCTTAGTTACATTCGGTTATTTCAGAGATTTATGAAAAATAAACACAAATGCCCTTTTGGAGCCACTGTTTATATCATTATGCAACTGTATTACAGAGCTCCGTTACCGAGGTTTTATGGTTTTCAGAACAAATCCCTCCATACCCCGAGACCTGCATCCCAGAGAACTGCATTTGTTTGAAATCATAGCAGTTTCTGGAAAACCTGCAGTCAATGATGAGGATTAAATTAATTATTATTATTTTGAAGTACTATGTGGGAGCAACGGGTGTAAAAGACCTTCTCTGAAGAAAGCTTAGATGCTGAGGCATTTCAGGCCGAGGTTGCAATGGAAGTTGACCTAATTAGACAATTTATAGATATTCAGTTACCTAATATAAATTGGCTGCAGTGTAGGTGCCAAAAAAAATCCCATTTTTACCTCCCCTCTGCCAACTCTTCTGTTTGCAAATATATTATGTTTTAAACCACGGCTGGAGCAACATTCCGGGTTTATTTTTCAAGGCTCTCTCAGTTTAAAGTCGTCGCCCCCCGCACTGCAAGCCGCGCTGCAGGATGGCCTCGCAGAGGTATTTTCAGGGCGCGGAGCAGCTCAGCAGATCGACTGCTAGCGCTCGCCTGGGTTTGGAGTGAAGCACCCGCAGGGCCAGCGAGGCCCTCCCAGCAGGTTGCCCCTGCCCCTCGGTGTGGTGGGGGCCGGGGTTACCCACCCAGGGCTCCCTGAGCCCCGCACAGCCGGGGGGGCTGCTCCCTGCCCAGCGTGTCTGTGGAGACGGCTCAGAGCTGGAGAAAGGGACTTGCTGGAAATATGTAACGTGTAAACATTGATATCCTCCCCGCCAGGCTGGGTGGGCTGCCGGGCTGTTCAAACCAAGGGTTAACCCGCCCCGGCTGTGCTGTTCGGATGCTGCCCCGCTGCAGTTGCCCCACGGCGCTCTGCGAAGGGCCAGTCCTGGCACTCACGAGCCTGCAGCCGCGTTTTGGGGTGCCAGGCACTGGCCCCCACCGCCGGCGGTGTGAGCGGTGGGTCACGGCCGCGGGTCTGCAACCCCCGGTGCTCTGGCTCACGGTACCGGGGCCAAGCGTGCCCTGTCGCCGGGGCTGGGAGGGACCCTGCCACCAGCGGGTCCCTGTCCCTACGCCCGAGGCTGCTGGAGGTGACCTGATGGAGGGCAGTGGTGCTTGGGAATCGTGTCCAGCGTTAGACTGGGGCTGATGGCCCCTCACCCTGAAGACCAGCTCCAGATAATTTCCGTTTCTGCCCACTTGATGATACTCACAAGACCAAAGGGCATCCCACCTGGTGTAAGAACTTGTAGGCTGTGATCACCTTACCCCCGGGCTCCCCTTCGCCTCTGGGGCTCTGTGCTCGTTTGTGGTTTAAGGGGAGAAAGCTGGGAAGCCGTGCTGGCAGTGGGCGTTAGACATGGAGTCGTTTAATTTGGAAGTCCTGACGAATACACTTGATATTGGGAGCTTAATGTGGTTTTATATTTAGCACTGGTACTGCGACTATTCTAATCTTCTTAGTGAAATTGTGTACAAAAGGGTACAATCCGTATAATGAGGTGAAGCAGGCCGTCTCACTGGGAAAAGTCTGGCGCAAATGTAAATTATAGGCCTCTCATTAGTCTAGTAAGTGACCCTATTTAAAATATAGTCTCTTCCTCCAGAGAAGGAGCGGGTGGGGTTGCAGAAATGCTGCTGCCCCGGGGAAGAGGAGCTGCCTGCGTGTCCGGCAGCAGGTTCCCTGCTCTGCCCCGTGGCCGCCTGGTTCTGGTACCGATCCCGTGCCGCAGGGGAGGGACGTGCTGGCCAGGGTGCGGCCGCCGGCCGCTCTCTGGGTCATGCAGTCACGTCGCGGATGCTGTGTGAGCAGCCATCGACAGCGCTGGCAGGGACACTTACGATAAGCAGCTATTCCGTAAAGCAATCTCTAACATTTAAATGCTGTGAAAGAAGCAGCTGGCAGCTTGGATTAATACCGTGTTTGAGGAATGAATATTATTTCCTCTGTATTGCACCACCGCAGGGAGCCAGGACCGAGCCCTCCCTGTGGGCATGAGCCTGGGATGTTGGGATCTGCATCCACTTAGGCTGGACAGAGATGAAAATAAAAAATCTTGGCTGATGTTTTCTTACCACAGCTCTCGCAAAGTGAGGTAGTTGATGGGAATGCAGTGGAAAAAAACAAAGGGCAGCCTGAACAAAACTGCAGCCGTGTTTAAGCTGATGGAAAAGCTGCAGCCCGGAGCTGGGAGGAGGCCCTGGCAGAGGGCTCCTGCTCTGGGTGGGTCAGGCCCAGGTAGCCCAGAGCCTGCGGTCTGTGGCTCAGCAGCGCTGCTGGGCAGCCCCAGGGAGCTCCCAGCAGGTCACTGTTCTGCTTGACCCCCATCCCCACCCCAAACATCGGGATGCAGCCCCAGTGAGTGAGAAATTTATCTGATGTTCTGGCTGCTCCTCGCACCCAGACGTTTGGGTGCTGGGAGCAGGTTTGGGTGTAGGATTGGGGGGCAGGTGGTGCTGAGCAGGGCGTTGGCAGCAAGGAGCAGTCTCACCCGTTCCTGTGTTTGGGTCTGTGGGGATGGTCCTGCCAGCACAGTGCCGGTGCTTTGGGATGGTCCTGTGCTGGTGCCAACGCAGGTCCTGGTATTTCTGCTTCTCTCTTAATATTTATTTCTGCTGAGAATGCTTTCCTCTCAACTTCAGGCATCCAACGCAGTCAGTTTTCAGGAGGGGTTTGGATTCAGAGACAGGCTTCCGCAGTCTTCAGCCTTCGGGGCAGCTGTAGCCGCGCTGCCTGTGCTCTGCCCCCCGCCCCATCGGACCCATCTGCAGACCAGACGTGCTCTGCAGTCTAAGGCTGGGCCCAGGCGTGGGCTCGGCACTGCGGGGGTGTGTGTACCTCAGCACCCCCGGGGAGAGTTGGGGGCTGCTGCTGAGCATCGCCAGACACCTCGCCCCATCGCTGGGCTAGTGCTTGCCCTGCGGCCAATGCAGGCAGGGCTTCTGATTTCCACCTCCCGAGCACAGGATGAGCAGGTATAAATGAATGGAAAACTGAAAAAACAAGACGAAACACCCCAAAATGGTTTCAGTTGCAACCCCTCTCTTAGAAGCAGAAGGAATCGAGTGGGTGCAGGTGGGTGCTGCCAGCGGGTGCTGCCTGTCTGCCCAAGGGCGGCAGAGCCGCAGCAGGCTCTGTGCGAACGCCCTGACCCAGAGCACAGAGGGCTTTCCCGTACGGGTCACAGCTGGTGGCACCGTGCGAGCAGCTTGTCGCTCGGCCTGGGTCACAAAGAACACACCCGTTCCAGGAGGATCCCCCTGCGGCTTGGGGGATCCTGCTGGCAGTGCCCGCGGAGGCCGGGGCGACTCGCCGACAGCCGATGCTGATGTGCGTCCCCTCCCCACCGGGGCCAAGTGTCAGTACCCTGGAGCTGCCGCCGCGTTTCCCTCCCGGTGCGCTGCCGAGAGCCAGGGCTGTCAAAGTCACCCTGGCCTGAACCCCAGGATCTGCCGGGGATCCTCACACCGTGTCGTTGCTGCTTTGACATCTCTGAGGCAGAGCTGCTTGGCCTGGGAAATGGCGACCTTGCTTTCTTTTCGCATCTGCTTTTAAATGAAAACAAACAAGATTAATACAAAACCACTGTGATGTTCCTGAATTCGCTTTGACAATGGTAATATGTGCTGGTAAAATGAGGCTGCTCTGGTGCCAATGCGAGGCGGTGTGGTGTGCTGTCTGCAGGGTTTGACACAGAGTACTTCAGTGCTTCCATGGCAAAATCAAGATCAAACCCCAGAACAAACCCTCAATCTCCTTTTCCTTTCTTCAGGCTCCGTAACTGGTTTGTAAATTATAGCAAGGAAGGCAGACAAAAGGGTGGCTGCGGTCAGAGAAGAAACCCACAGAAACGGCAGTGCAAGGTGCTGAAACACCTGCCTTCAGTCTGAGGTCTACTGCTGGAAGTCCTGGGTGACCAAAACATTGAGAAGATGTGGCACCTAAATAAAATCTGGTTTACAGCTGTAAGAATTAAAACAGAAAGGTGAAAAAGTGGTAAGGTATGGATTCCTGAATTCGAACATTGCCCGTTTTAAAGGGACAGAAAGTGACTCAGACCACAGGGTTCACCTAATGCTTTAAGATCATTAAAAAGTGAATTTATTTTTTCTACTTAGACTTTGTTATGGCTGAACTTGGATGGATTTGGGTCACCTTTTCCAGTTTTTCTTCTACATTGGTACCCGGCGGCGCCATGCGTCGCTGCCGGGATCCTGCCCATGCCGGGCGGGGTTCTCCCCATCATCCGCGGTGGAGAAAGTGGCGTGGTGATTGCTCACCGCCCTTCCATGCCTTCTGACCGCAGTCCTGCTCCGACAGCTCCGCTCTCCCTCCTGTTTGCTTTGCGTGCACACTCGTCTGTGACACGAGGTGACCTGGGACCTGTCTGGTCACAGCCCAGCCTTGTTTCTCCTGGCAGAGAGCGGAGCTTAACCGCCCGCTCGGCACGGAAACCAGGCCAGGAACGTAGGTGACCCTGCAACCCAGGGCTACAGCATCCCAGCTCTCGGGTCTTGGAGCATTACCAAGCAAGCCAGTATTATTTATTTGCCGTGGATTCCCAGCACCGTCTCAGATTGCACGGAATCTGCATTCTTTGGGGTACTCTGCAAACATTCAGCTATAATTTGTTCAACTTCAGAAAGAGACTGTAAAATTAGATTTTGTATTTGAAAGCTGTAATGGCTGTGCAGTTTGCAACAGAAATATTCCTTTTATTCTGAAAAGTGCCATACTAGGTTTGATTTGAGAGCTTGGCACATGGCAGGCCCCTGTGGAAGATTTAGACTTATAAAAGACCTTGACATTTTGCTCTGTTCTTCAGCCCACGAAGGAGGCGCCTGTGTGAAGGGGACAAGGCCAGCAGGGCTCGTACCTGCTCTGCCGGCATAATAGGGACACAGCAAGGAAGAAATAAAAGCAGGCTTGGCACTGAAATATCCAACTGCTATTTCTGATCTGCAGCTTATTTATATTGATCCCCTATAATAGTGCCTACGGGGTTATAAAGCACTTTGTGTCGCTCTTAGGTAAGAAGCAATTTCCCCCCGAGCAGGGCTCTAGTCCCCCCAGCCAGCCCAGAGGGGTGTTAGCAGGTACGTGCGTGGGGTGATGTGAGGGGAAAGAGGCAGCGTGGCCTTGTGGAAGGAAACTATTCCTTAGAAGTCTACTGGGGTCTCTGAAAGAGCCAGAGAGAGAAGGGGGTGTCTGTCTCGTAGCGTGCACTCGGATTTTTCAAACAGCTTCTTAGCAGCCCTCCAGCCACCCCTTGTAGATGAATTAAGCTGCTGGTTTCACAGTGGGAAAAGAGGGTTAGTGTTAAACAAAAGACAGACAAAAAAGCCTGCAAAAGAGTGAAGAGCTGCTGAGCATAACATGGTAGCTAAAAAAAAATAATTTACTGTTAGAAGTGGACAAAAAGGCAGGTGGGTTACATGAGGGCTGACGTGATAGGAATGGAGGGGATCAAGAGATGAGGGGGGCTGTAGGGGTACAAACACCTCTCCAAAGAGAACCTAAACAGACGAGACCTCCTGAGCTTGGAAGAGACACCAGGAAGGGCAAGGACGGCGGAGCTGTCGGTGTAACCGGGAAATCAGAGATGAGTAAGGAACGATCGTCTTTTTCCAAACGTCAGGGACTGAGGAGCTCGGGCAGGGGATCGCACGTCAGGGCTGGGGCCTGACCGCAGGAGGTCTGTTCCCTGCAGCACCCTCATTGCCAGAAGGTGTCATTAACACCCACCAGAACCGAGGGGGTTCCCCGCACCGCGCGGGGGGCTCCTTGGGAAGGACTGACCGCCCGAGAGCCGAGGGGCACAGCCCAGCCCGGGGCATCGGGTGGGCAGCGATCAGCACCCCCGAGCACCCGCAATGGCACCGTCCCGGCCAGGGAGTGCCCAAAGGAATCTTTGCTGTGCCCCCGCACAGTCGTCTTTGTGTCACATTTTCTATTCCTGTGGCTTCTGCATGTTGAGATGGGTTTAGGGGTTTTTTTGGTTCGCTTGTTGATTTTCTTCTCCAGTGATTTCAGCCAGTGATGGTGCCACCAGCTCTTTAACTTGAAGGTATTATCCTGATCATCTGGGAGTCCAGACACACATCCAGTTAATTTCTCATTTTTAGCTTAGTCTACCTAAAATTTTCCCAACATGTTAATGGAAAAGTATTGAAATAATGTCAAATGCTATTATATCTGCAATAGACGCAGTGCTATCGTACTAGGAGCAAAGATTTAACCTCAAGTTAAATCTGTCAAGTTACACTGAATAATTTTCTTTTATTTGGATCATCCCAGATCTATTAATGAGCCTGTTCTTCAGACAGTCCTCTAAAAAAGACTGGTGACAAGCTCCTGATGCAGACTTTGCTGGTTGCTCTTTTAACTACAAACTCTCTGATTCAAACCATGAGAAAGAAATGATTCAGTTCTCACGGCTGTAGCCAGTCTCCATTGATGTTTATTGTCCCTTTATCTTAATCTCCAATAACCTCGATGTCCATGACATGTTAGTACCTACCTTCATGCCTTGTTCTCTGGGATTCCTTAAACTGTGCTAGGTTCATGCTCAGAAACCTTCTTTCCCCCAGTCTGTGTACCTGCATGTGAACTCAGAAGTCACCTTGCAGCAGCACCAAGGGACTCTGACTTATTTCCCAGCGCATTCCCTGTACTCAGTTGATGTGCTGCTCCTGCTCTCCTGTTGGTGACCAGTTCCTGTCGAATGGCTCAAACCAGGAGTAGTACTGAGAGGTCTCACAGCCAGCTTCCTAAATGATATTGTCAGCTTTTACCTTCTGCCTTTTTTAAAAGCCCAGACTTTTTAAATACCTTTGATCTTCTACTGCAGAATTATTTAGATGGCTTTTTGAATAACTACCTTAAATTGCAGCTTTACATTTTTTGCAAACCTAAGGAGATGCCCAGATTCTCCCTCTTCCTCACTGGAATTTCTGACCTTCTCCTGGCAAGAACACAAGCGGGCAGGGTGTAATCCCGCAGCAGGAAAGATTCTGGTTTCACTGCGACACTGGAGGAAATTCCACATTTCTTTGCATTATCTCCAGCTAGCTCTAGTATAGGCTTTTATTTTCCCAGTAGTCTCTTCTGGATGATTTTTTTCTAGGGAAAAAATGTCATGGTATATGTCATGGATTTTTTTGTTTTATAAAGTTTATAGTTCTAGTAGAACTTTGTTCTTTTCTCAGTCAAAATGCTTCTGTCAAGTAATCCAAGTCCTCGAGCTTATTATGGGCATTTATCTTCTTGTGGTGTAAAACCAGGGCTGTGGGGTTGTGTCAGGTGGTGTTGACGATGGAGGAGGCGGGGGGGAGCAGCCTGGCTCCGGGGGAGCCCACCGGCGCCTGCTCTCCGGTTTGTGCCGAGCCCGGGGGAGTAAGGGGATGGGGCGACAGGGCGGTGGCCGGGTTGTGTCTCCTCGCCAGGACAGACACCAGCATCCGCCGAGCTGCTGGGCTGGGGGAAGGCACGTCACGCACCACGCTGTGACAGTGTCAGTCCCGTAACGGAGCGCAGCTGAGGATTACACCAGATCTGGAAATCGGCCTCGGGGTCAGCGTTCTGTCTGCGCGCCCGTTGCACTCCGAGCCGTGCTGGATGCTGACCCGGCTCCTTCTGAACACGGCGGAGGGGTCCCGGCAGTGGGGCATTGTCCACACAGGGCAGGTGAGGTACCAGGTGAAAGGAAAAAACTCCTTTTTCCCACTCTGGCAAGATAGATGGGGATGTTTTCCTCGGCTATTCACAAGCCAAGTAGAGGACTATGGTTTTTCTGGTTAACCTTCAAAATGTCGTGTTTTAGCCCAAAGCATCAATCCTGAGACGCAGCTTTCGGTCAGGTGCCCCAGCCAGGGGCTTTGTGCCGCTCGCAGGGGCTGTTACACTTCCCCTTCCAGCCGTAACTTCACCCGGTGCCACAAGCCTGTCCCACGAGCGCCATGTCCATCACGTCACCCGGGTGTCAAAGTCGTCACCGGCACAGGCTGCTTGCTCGGAGAAAAGTAGCAGCAAAAAGTTTGTCATCCCTCAACTCCTGCTTGTCCCTGTGGCAGCTTAATTATTACCAGTCCCTCGTCAGCTTCGGCAAGGGGCGCGGGGGGGCAGGAGCAGCGTTTCTGTGGGCTGGGGGAAGGAGAGAGCTGCAGCAGTGGAGCCCTCCCAGGGAAAAAACCTCTATTTTGAGTTTGAGGAACAAGAGGGGAAAATCCTGGAGAGGTCTGTACATGCACATGGCACCGACACTGAATTCCAGCCTGGCAGATGCAGTTCTGGGGCAAATTCAGGGGAATTCTGTCTCTGTCGATTCAGCTCTTGCCTGTGTGGCAGAGGACGGTACTTTTCATTATTAAATAAAAGGGGGGTTTACTGATCTTTTGCTATGGGAACCAACCCTTCAGAATGTGGGCAGTGAGTGCTCTGGGCTACTTGTGGTTGGGGGCAGAAGCTGTGGGGTGGCCTGTGCGTGTGTAGGTGGGAAGGGGCAGAGGCTGGCTCGCGGCGGGCCCAGCTGCCAGCTCCGCTCCGTGCGCAGGGTCCTGCTGCCCGGTGAGAGGAGATCTGGTCAAACCTGAGCCGTGTGGGAGAGTGGTCTGAATTGTGCCTGTGGTTATGTGCACTGAAGTGCAAATCTTTACCTCACCCTTGCAATGATTTCAAGCAAGCATTTGGGCACATTGTTTTTGCTTGCTTATGTAACTAGAGTTCCAGTAATGGAGATTTTATTAATACATCTGGTGTGCCGGAGACGCCGCGTTAAACACCCAGTATTCGCTTTCTGCACGTAAGGCATTCTGCTGCGCACTCCAGGCTCTTTAATTTGCTCAAAGAGTACTTGGGTAGTTTGGACACAGCGGTGCTTTATGAAAGAGAAATTTCTTTCCTCTCATCCATGGCTTCATTTAAAATTTAAAAAGGTGTGTATGTCAGTAAATCTCGTTGCCCTTTTACATAAAAATCTCTGTAGCTGGTGCATTAAGCTGCTTCCCTGTCACAACTTCGCAGATTTGTAATCCACTAACAGGGTACCTATTTCATCCACAGCTCATGATTTCATCCAGTCCGATACATCTTTTGCTACTGAAGGTGACTCCGGGCAGGAGCTGGAGGTGCCCTGTGAGACCCTAGGGGCAGGGACCCCCGGGGTCCATGGGCAGTAGCTCCCCCATTGCCCTCACTCACGGCGCAGGAGAAGATCCCTGTCCCCTGCCCCTCCAGCCCTCCCGGCCCATCTCTGTGCGATGTGCTCAGCTCAAGATCCAGAGCTAAGCTCTAATTGCTTTGCACAGGGACACATCTATTTAAAGCATGAAGATTTTGGCTGACACCGAAGCACACTTGCTGCACGTATTCAAATATCATCTCTCCTGCTGTGACTGTGATGAATATTTCTGACAATCACCAACATACTCTGTTTGCATCACTGGTTTTAAGCCATTAGAAAACTTTATCAGACTGTTAATGACAAGTTTGCTACTTGTGTAACGTGTCCTGAGTCACTTCTTGCAAGCCTGAGAGGATAAGGTCAAAGCCTTACAGTAATATTTGTATGATCCAAGCCAAGGCTGCGGAAGACCACGTTGCTTGGATTTCTAGAGATTGTTTCCGAAAGCCTCTACACCGGCACCGCGTGGAGGTATCTGCAAGGGGAGCAGCGTCCTCCCCTCCTGCGGGGTTAGCGACTCCGGCTGCAGAGCGTGAACATGGGCGGTGGTTGGGGCGGAATAGTCTTTTCAGGAGGATTTGTTTGCTTTTCTGCAGGCAGAGGGAGTCTAAGGCTGAAGAGCCGCAGCCTTCCCTGAGCTGATATTTGCTTCATTGTTTTGCCCTGATTTTCAAAGACTTATGTAGGAGGTAGAAGAGGTTTACAAAAACAGAAACAGAAGAGAAGAAACCAAGCCATAACATGTGTTCATTTCCAGCCAGCTCTGGTGCTCAGTGGCTCTGTGGTGGCCCGGGCCAGGCGCCGTGCGCTGTGCTCGCCGCCCGCGGTGCCCCCGCGGTTCTCTCTGCCTCAGTGTCCCCCACGTGCCGGTGTCCCCAGCCCCCTCCCCTCCGCCGGCACCCCTGGGTCTGTCTCTTATACA
>NW_020799105.1:26414508-26443231 GCF_003259725.1 Athene cunicularia
CACCCCTGGGTGTCCCCGTGCCGCCCCCTCCCCAAAACCCCAGGGATCATCATATTTTTAGGCTCCTTTTGTGCTGCTTTGTCACTACTGGAAGTGGGGAGTCCCCGAAGTGATGGCAGGTTTGATTCTGCGCCTCGGGAATTGCTCAGCAAAGACAGGGTCGGTGACAGTGTCCCTTCGGCCGTCAGGGAGCTGTGGTGGGTGGTGGCAGGGGAGGGATGCTGGGGGCACATTTGAAAACAGAGTGTGACCCTCCACCCTCTCTTCCCGCGCCCTTTCATGTCTGTAGGAAAAAATTGCCAAATGAGTATTTCCTGAAGCTTTTCTTCTTTTTTGAAGGGAGCTACATTCAAGTTTTATTGCCAAGGATTTTCTTAGATGAAGCACAGATACTGCGGAACTGCCAGCAGCAAGTTTTGAGAAGTAAGTGTTTGTCTCTTTCAATGTGATACTGAAATTCCGTTTTCGTGGAATTGCATTCCGAGCACACACAAGCACACAAAGAGTGGAAGATAAACCGCGTCGGTTGTAGTTTATGTGTTACAAAGAAGGAATTGGCAATAAGATGCCGATCACGGCAGCTCGGCTTTCACAGCCAAAGCTTCCCTTGATTCCTCCCAGGTGCTGGGGCACCTCGTTCCAGCTGCGAACAGGGAGAAGAGTGGAAGAACAAGTCCCAGACTTCTGCCCAAAACTGTGGCTGAGCACAGACCTCGTGTCCGTTTCCTACGACATCTCAGTGACTCGAAGTTTTGCCTGAGTTTTCCTCTCACACACTTGATGGTTTTTTGCCTAGCTGTAAAGCGTAGCAAAAAGCACAGATCGCACATGATAAACTATAGAGATGGGCCGTTAGTCACCTGAAAAGCATCCTCCCCACTGAAATACAGAGGAGATTGTCTTAGCAGAAAATTTGAGTGATATGAATAACGATGCTGCTTCTTTGGATGCAAACATTGACAAAATACCATTTTCCTCTATGTCAATATTGATAAATGTGTCTTGAGAAACTAGAGCACTAAAGGTTAAAAAATACATTAACTTGCATCTAAGAAATTAAGCTGTTTTAATTTATATTTATTGTTTAAAAACAGCCATAAAAAGCTTCTTGTCATAATTTATTCTTGAAATGAGTCCTGCCTCGAGAGTTTCCATAGTTACAGATGTTTCTGATTTTGTAATGTTAGCACAATTGACATTTACTGCACAACGAGAACCTCTAATTGATTTTTCTACATGGAGAGAACAAGCGCTCAGCGATACGCGTGGTGCTTAATTGCCAGTTTCTTGGGGACATGGTGATGTAATCGTCCGCCAAAGGGCTGCAATGAGTTGAACAACAAACGAGAATGCTCATAAATAATTTGGCAAATCTCAAGGTAATCTCAGCTGGGAGCAGCAGATGAGAGGTGCAGCTGTGGCACCCGCCTGCCGAGCCCCAGTCCTGCCCCGGCCCCCAGGCTGGTTTTGTACGTGAGGGTGGAAAGTGTGACTTGTATGAAACACACCCAAACTAGAACCTAAATCTGAAATATAGGAAGTAGTGTGGGGAGGAAGGAAAGAGCAGGGAGATGGCACAAAGAAATCTTGCAGGATGCCTACGGCAGTGACCCAGTCTGATGCACTAAAAACGAGCATGGGTGTCCCAGATTCCCTCCTGCTTGCACTCAGGCTCTGTGGGATGGTGGCTTCAACTGACCTAAAATGTTAGCTGTCCAGGAAAAAAATATTATTATTGCTGTTAAATGTTTTTAAATGGTATTTTTAAAATGTTTGGGATAAGCTGGCTATATTGGCAACAATCAATAAGTCATAGATGTGCAGATCTGGTTATATAGTGTATTATTTTTCACAGTTCACATCCTCATGATAAATGGAAAATGATGACTCACGTTGTGGAGAAACAGCATCAATTTATACTGACAAAAGTAAATCCATTCTCCATTTCTCTCACTTGTGGGACTGTCACTTCAGTAAAATGTGCGAAGTCTCTTTAAGTGTAATCTCATTTTCTGAAATTGCCTCTCACTAGGACATTCTTATTCCTTCTTCCCTGGCTGTTTGATTATTTTGAACTACTTTTAATCAGGCAACAATGGGATCAGGAGGGAAGTATCTGGGGGAGAAAATAAGGTGGATTAAAGCATTAAGGCTGTAGCAAATCAGGAAAGATTAGGAATTTCAGTTTACAGAACCAAAGGCTGATGCTGCTGAGATCTGTAAGAACAGTTTAATGGGCTGATGTGAAGAACGTCGGGCTAAACTTCTTGTCTCCTTAAATCCATTTTCCCTGTCTTCTGCTCTTATCCACATACACCTTATTTTTACTGTTTTGAGGACATTCAGGGCATAAGTAAATTATGTAAAGACACATACGGAATGGTGATTTGTGGGAAACTTCTCTTTACAGGCTGCTCAGGGGTTGCTCTGGGTTCTAGTAAACCGATACTGGAGCCATAAGCGGCTGCGTGTCTCAGGTGGGCTGCAGTCCTGGGGAAACCTCAGCCAGCATTTTCCACAAACCTTATTCATATTTAAAGCTTTAAAGATAATGGAATTTCCTTAAGAAAACTGAAATTACTTAAGAAAGTTATTAAAATGTGGCAGGAAAAATGCAGAAACTCGAGCTAGACACGAGGGTACTTTAAGAATGAAATTCTGTTTTTCATTGAGTGGTGACAGGAGCTTGTTTCCTGCATGGAGAGTTGCCTGGGAGTCCACAATGCTCATAAAGCCGGTGGAGTTGGATATTAACCACAATTGTACAGCCTAGCAGAGGTAACTAGGAAATGGAGATGGAATAATGGTGGTGTCTTACAGAAGCCCTGGTGGGAAATGAAGAAAACAACAGAAAAAAAACAGCCTCTTTTTAAAAGGAGGTAAGTCTTTCCCAAAATGAAATAAGCACCAGAACAAACTTTATTCTGCTTTTTTCCAACTCTGAATACAAGTGACAGCATCATGTTGGTGACAATTGTGAGACAAGGAAATAGCACAACAGAAATACAGAGATCAGAGAAATGCGCAGAAATAATCAGTTAAATGCCTATTTGAGGGGACGGAAAGGGCTCAGCAAGCAGCGAGTGAAATCAGTGCCTGCAAGAAAAGGGAGCAAAATACCCGGAGAGCCATTGCCGTGTGCTGAGGGATGAAGATCAACATTCCCGGCAGCTTCAGCCAGCCGCAGTGCTGCCCCGTCCCCTCCAGACGGCACGTCGGGATTCGGGCAGAGTCCCTCTTCGGATGCAACCAGAAAGGCTCCTGACTAAAAGCTTTTGGAGCTGATAAAGGTTCTGTGAAGTGTTTTGGCTGCCACGTCCTACCTGAACACTGCGGCAGTGCAGCCTGGCCCGGGGTCTGCTGCGGGTCGAGGGCGGCCGCCTGCAGGTGCTAACAAAGGACTGTCTGGGAGCACCGGGAGCAGCACGGGAGAAAATCTGACTGTCCTTAAACCCTGGAATAAACAGGTGGTGGGGGCTGAAGCCGTACGCCAACAGTATTCAGGATTTGGTGTCGTGATGGTGAATGAGTCCTGTGAGAGAGCAGCACTCGTGTTCACTGTGGTGAAAGAAGGGAGGGAGAGGCAAAGCAGAGGGAGAGACGTGCCCTCATGCAGGTACCCTGGGAGGCTGCAGGGGTGCTTTTGTCCATGCGAGATGTTGGCATGCTGCAATATTTTAGACCCCTGCTCAAACTCTTGTGTCTCTCAAAATTTAAGCTCTTGATTTGCCAGCAATGGTATGGCCAATAGCAGTAAAGGCTAGTTAGGATTTTCCTTTTCTACTCATTTCTATTCTGCAACTTCCATGCTTCATTTCTAGCCTACGGTAATAAACCCGGGGTTATTACTCGGGTCAGGAAGGAAGCCCAGGTAAGCTCAGAGGAACACCAGCTCTACCCGGCACTGCCACCAGCAGTAAGTGGCAACAACCTGCCCTGTCAAGAGGAGCTTAAGCCACGGAGAATTCCAGGAAGGCCACTGGGGAGCACCCAGCGAAGCGCCGCGCCGTGCCCGGGCTCTCCCAGCAGTGACGCTGGAAATGCTCTGCGCGTGACCAGCAGAGATTAAGCCACTTGGCAGCAAGAAATTGAGAGCAGTGGGTGCTGTGAGCACCGCGGCTCCCAGCGCCCTTCCCTTCCGCGTTCCTCGCCGACCACGGTGCTCCACCTCAGGGGCAAATAGATGGCTGGAGGTTGTCCTGCTTTCCTCCCTGGTTCACACTTCAGATGTTCAACCAGTATTTATTTAAATTGGTTGATCATAGCAGGATTAATTTGTTTTGAAGGCTGAGCCAGAAAGTATTTGGCAGCTGGATAGGAAAATCTCAAACAAACAAACAAAAACCAACCCACCCTTAACCGTGAAGTATTGCTTAGTTCTTCAGCCTTCAGCACAAAACACCTTAGAGAAATCATTAATCTGTAAGAGCAATGAGGCAAGAGCCGTTTCATTTCCCAGCCACAGCCTTAGTTTTTTTGGTGGTTACTGCTGTGTCCGCGGCACCGAGCTTGTGCCCCCGCTGCCAGCGAGTGCTGGGGAGCCTCGGGCGCATTCCCATGGTGCGGGGCAGCGCGGCTGCACTGACTGACTTTTCCCTCTGTATTAACAACAAGGAAAGATAAGAAAAAGCACAATCAGGGCTTTAAATCTCCATTCTCCAAGAGCACTGTATCGATTTGGCTATAGATGTAAAGTCTGTGCATATATAAAGTATAAATGTGAAATAAGGGAGAGAAACTAGTTGGAAAAGGAAGTTTAGTGTTTCCCTGTGGGATGTTTTCTACACAAATACTCTGGTTTGGGAATTTCATGCTGATTTGATTACTGATGCAATCTGAGATTGATAAACTCTCATTTTTATGCTGAGGTACTGAGAAAGTGCTACAGTAGCCAGCGAGGGGGCTGAGCTCTCCGCTCCTCAGGAACTGCGTCTCTGCTGGCGTCGGGATAACCCCGTGTGGGAGAGGGGACAGTGACTGTGTTACAGGCAAGGTGACGGCATGGCCAAGGGGGTCTTCCAGCCTGGGCTTCTCCCCGGGGCAGGACCAACTCTGCCTGGTTTCCCTGGCACGTGCTTGTTGAAGTTGCCCTTGGGAATCTCCAACAATGGGGATGTCAGTTCCAGCGCTCAGCTGAACTCATTGTGCCCAGACCAAACCTTTCTTGCCTCAGGTTAAGCGCACTGTTGCTTGTTGTTTGCTACAAGGAGTAGGCTGTGCCCTGCCCCCTTACAACGTCTGTTGAGTGCTTTAGGGTGGCTGTGTTCCCCGTGGTCAGCTCTTCTGTAGGCTCAGCGATCTGTCCTGCCATGGTACCTCCTAGGCTGTGGTTTCTGGTCGTTCTCTGTCCTGTCGTGTGGTCTTTGAGCTCTGCTTCCCTCTCCTTTCTTGTCCAGCCGAAGCCCCCCGGGCCGCCGCGGGGCAGGTCAGCCCTGATGACGGTGAGCTGTTCCCTTCCTTTCTCCAGACCAGAGGCAGCGATCAGATTTGGGGTGAGCGTGGTCCTCTGCCTGCGTGGGCCCCTGTGATTTGCTCCTGACAGTGAAGGGAGCGTGTGCTGCGCAGGGCCGGTGCTGCAGGAAGGTGCCCGGCACCGCTGAGCGTGCGAACCCTGCGTGAGCACGATGCCCCACCATGGCTGGGGCACTGGTGTCTGCGGGACGGCGACAGCCATGGCCAGGCCCGGCATCCAGCTGCGTCACCCCACCTTCCTCACACAGCTCTGCCAGCAACCCCCGCTCTACCGACGTCTTTGGGGAAAAAACTGCTGATGCTGCAAAAACCTTGCAATACTTCATCATGTAGATAAACATCTCCACGGATCCGGGCTGAGAATCCCATTCTGGTTTTACTTGCATCCCAAGACACTTGAACAAAAGTTTTCAGAAGGGAAAGACTAATAAATCAAGACCGTACTTCTCCGGGCCCCCGCTCCCGAGCTGCTCAAGGGAGCTGGTTAAAATTAGCAAGGAATGTGGGACGGAGGAGCCCTGCCTCGCCTTCGCAGCGCCCTGCAAAGCCTGCGGCGCCGCACCGAGCCCGGCCCGGCTCTTCCAAAAAAGGCGATAACCGGCTGGCGGGACAGACCCCGCTCGCCCCGCGCACCCGCACGGCTGCCGGGGCAGGTACCCGCCTGCCGGCTGGGAACGCGCGCGTAGCAGTGTGGGAGGAGGTCAGGGTCTAAACTTCAAACTCCAGTTTAAATATTGAGGAAGGAGCGGATTGAGGCTTCCCAGCGTCCTTGGGGGTTTAAGGGGTTTTTTCTACACATCACTGGCCAAAAAAGGCAAATGGAGGCTGTTAAGTCACTGACTGCGGAGAACTTGCCGCATCCCAAAAAAGGAGCGTGGATGGAGGGAAGGCCTGGGCCGTGGCAGCAGCCCCCGGCGTGGAGGAAATATCCTCTAGAGGATGTCTCGGAGCAAGGTCCTACCGTCTGAAGTACGCAGCAAAAATCGGCACAAAACCGACCGTTAACACAATTCCAATGAGCAATGAGTAGGTCTGGGGGAGTCAAGGAGCCCGGCGGTGCGACCCCCCGCCAGCCCTGAGCCCCGGCCCTGGAGCAGGGAGGGCAGGAGGCCCCCACGGCCTTCCCCGAAGTGGCTCCTTTTGCGGTTGTGCCTGGCGACGGCTGCCCGGCTCCTGCCCAAGTCCCGCTCCCTCCGCGCAGGCCGGAGCACCCCGCTGCTGCTGAGCAGGCGCCTGTTTGCAACACCACGGGTTTTTCTGGTTGTTTCCAAGCAACAAATAATCTGTACTTCGGACAAAACCCCTTTCATTTTCTTAAGACCTTGCTGGTGTGTATCCACGAGGGGACGGCCCTGCATCACCAGGCCGCAGTGCCGACGGCTCCGTGTGTACCCGCGGCGTCACACGGTACCCACCAAGATACAGAAAAAGGGGGAAAAAGGGCCCGTGTTGAGAGGTAACCGTGTCCAAGGCCCAGATCATCTGCTAAACCTCTTCATTCTTCTCTTCTCCTGCTCCCCCCTCTCTGGTCAGTTCGGACCATCAGCTTTACCGGCGCGGCACACGGTAGTGCATATTTAGCTGAAAAACTCCAACATGCAGGTAGTCCTTTGATTTTGGGTTTTTTTTGCTGCAACCTGTATCTCTTTATTATGGGACTTCAAATCAATAGCACCTGAACAAGGAGCGCCCAGTGGGAAGCCAGAACCCGACGGCTCTCTTTACTATTGCCTTTTTATTTTAAGAACAGGGCATTATTGTTGAAGTATTTCTTATGTTTGGTTTCTATCAGAGTCAGTTTGTTTAACTAATAGGCAGATTTATTTACTGGAGGGAGGAGGAAAGCAGCAGTTAAAAGGATACAGCAAACACAGCAAACATCAATCTTGTCCCCAGCAAAACCACTGTCAGCACCTTGGAATTTTTTCAACTTCTCTACATGGTCTTTAAGTTGTAGTCAAAATAACACCTTAATCTGCACATTCCCAACTCCAGGGTCTGCTGAAGAACTGTCTTTGCCACAAAAAGCAGTTTGACTCATTGGACAACTCAGGAACTGATGCTAAAAAACTTAATTCCTGTTTATCTAAACAGGAGATTCCTTACTGCTACTCAGGACCTACAGTGTAGTCATTCTTCTGATTTAAAGTCGCCAGCAGGAGAGGACAATAATTCAAATTTAATTTTGTCTAATTTTTACCAGAGTGGTTCTGTTCTGTTTCATGGAGATAATTAAGATTTGCCTTTACTGAGAGGTGACACAAACTTTATACCTCCATGAAAATCAACTTTTATACTAAAAACAAACACAACAAACTGAAAACTCAGCTTTTTCCATTTGGGTATTTCCATCTCTCTGAAGAGAGTGCCTCAGACCAAGCGTCCCACATGATGAAAATGTACTTGGAAGAGGTAAGTCCCAGTGAAATATTTCCACTTAACATCACTTTTCACTGAAACGTCATTTCCTTGAAAATGTGCCAAGTGCTGAAGATGATTAAATCTTGACGCCAGTCCCGGGGCTGCCTCCTGGTCTCTCCCACCTGAGGAGGGGTGCTGGCGGGGAGGGGGCCCTTCGGTGCTGCGCTGGGCTGAGCCCTGGCCCAGCCAAACACAGGCGGGCGCGGGGACGGAGCTGAGGTGCCCGAGCATGGCTCTGGGCTTTACGGGCTACACTGGAGGTCTGGAAACTGCCCTGGGTGCAAGATCAATCTCCGAATTTTGCTGCCTGTATCCCGGAAAAAAGTGAGTTACCTGTGAATTATGGTGATGATTTATAAAAGTAGACCATCTATTTATGAGTTCTTGGCAACTAATCGCCTTTTCTCTACATGCTCATATTGGTGCAGAAAAACCTTTGGTATTTTGTCCAGCTAAATTCCTTGAGGCTTCCTGTGGTTAGAAAAGAACATTAATGCTTGAAATTTAAGAAAATTAAATACTGTCAATCTGAACATTGGTTGGCTCCAGATACGGGCAATAATTTGCTTTTAACTGCAACATCCACAGTTCCTATACTGAAGCTAAAATTGACACCAACAACCTTTGACCACCCTGACAGTCCCACTAAACTCAGTCGGACTGTTGACATGAGTGATAACACACACAATTACTGCAGTTTATTTGGGGTTAATGATTTATACAGTGTAATTGTACAGAGAAACGTGAGATGTTTATAGGCCTCTTTTGAAGCTGTGTGAAGGCACAAGATTTGAGGACCTTGAGTAATTAGCAACACATCACAAAAAAATCCCTCATCTCTTGACTCACAGACCCAAAGGGAGGATGCTTGCTCACTTTCTTAATCATTTCCCTTTTGAGTACCCCTGGACACTGCTTTGCATCTGGGTTGACATCCAAGAAAAATTAATTTGTTCAGAAAATAACAGTTTCTTTGCTCACAGAATTTGCTGAAGAGCTTCCTTTCTCTTTGATTTGCTTTACAAAATGTTAATTTTGCTTAAACATCAACACAGCATTTTGTCAAAGAGAAGCATTTTATTCTCATTACAATGTTTATGTTAAGAGGAAAGAATGAGCAGCTTTGTGACAAGAAATCATCTGAGTTTTTCAAAGAAGAGGAGCAAGCTGGGTGTCACGTATTGTCTTGCCACATTCTCCTATTTACATGTCAGCGTGATATTTGTAGAAGGTTTTCAGATGAGACACTTGAGGTTCATTTTTAGCTCCCAGCTGAACGCCCAAGGGGCACCAGCCCCGGCGGGCAGGGAGGTGGGTGGGCACGGTGCCGATGCCAGGGCAGGTGCTCCCCAGCCCCCCGGCGGCTGCCCCCTGCGGCCGTCTGAAGGAAACGGATTTGACCCCAACCTTGTTTTGAACACGAAGCCGAGCAGCTATCAGATGTTATCTTTCATAACCTGTTTCCAGTAACCGCGCTCTGGCTTGCCGGAGGTTTTCTGTCTGCTGCGTGAGCTGCTCTGCTCCCTCTGTGGAGACGGCCGGTGCTTTCCTGGTGGAGAGCTCCTGGCACGGCGGCTCCCCAGCTCCAGGACCGTGGTTTGGGATGCAGGCTCAGTGCCCCTCGCTGTGCGGAGTCAGGAAGGTGCTGTGGGCCTCTGGCAGGATCCTGCCCCTTGCCGCCTCCGTGGAAGCCAGGGGAAAGGCCCTGCCCTGCCAGTGGCACCCGCCTGGTGCCAGGTGACGTGGTGCTGATGGGGACGCTCCCCCTCACCAGCCCTGGGCCGCCCTCAAGCCTCCTCCTGCCCTCCATCCCCCTGGGAATCCCAAGAGCCAACCTGTCTCCACCAGCACGTACCAAGTTGAGTTTCAGGCTTTTCTTAACTTCAGGCCAGTGCTTATATCTTTGATGCTGGTCTGTGCTCATCCTTTGCAGATTCATTTTGCCCCTCTCCTGTTTTGTAGGTTCTCTGAAGCCAACAAAATCCCACTGGGGGTGGATTTATCCCTACTCTTTCTGTCTACCCAGCATCTCCTTTCCTTGGGACCCAGCTGTTTCTCATGAAAAAGCCAAAACAATGCTTGTGCTCAGCCCTTATGGGTGACCCTGCGCTTTCCATCCCAACAGGATCTCTGGTCCAAAGAGACAAGATCGATGCGTCCGCCTGTCACCGACACCAGTCCTCCCTTCCGATGTCTCCAGCTGTATCAGTCAGTTTAAGAACCTGTCAAACCAATCCAGATTAGGCCTTGCTCTTTCAACAGGCTGATCATCAAAGGCAGCTTCTAATTGAGACCAGTTAGTGATTTGAGAGGTGAAACATTTATAACTGCGAAACAGCACCCGGGAATCCTTCTAGCGGAGAGATGGTGCAGCACTGATCTTCAGAAACCCTGTGATCTGTCTTGGTAATCCTGATCAAGTGCTGACCTGAGAAGCATTTTTCCTGCTCTCTACCATCCTCTGTTATCTGCTTGCACGCTTTACAGCTTCCCTCCATCCTTATGTTCCTCTCCCAGAAAGTTTGTGTTGGAAGAGCAGGTTGAAACTTTACAGGGGCAGTTGCAAATGAGTCTGTGAGAATTTCAGCAGCTTTAGCTCATCTCTCGAGAAGTGCTGTCTGGGTGTGAAATGCAGCAACCGTCATCACAGCCTTATCCAGCAAGCTACATCTGTAGAGAAGTTATCTTCTTTCTTGAAGTATATTGATCCTTCCTGATTTGGGTTTTTGTTTGCCTCCTGCGCTATTTGTTGTTAGCAAAGGCTGATAATTCTGAAAACCAGCCCCTGAGCAACAAATGGTGGGAGGGCTGGTTTGTCTCAGAGAAGGCTGCAGAGCTGCAGCATCCAGACACCAGCCACAGTCCGAGCAGTCACCACAGGCTGCTTCTGGGGAAAGGCATCTGCCACACCACTGTTTTTTCTGTGCCCTTTTCAGCAGAACTAATGAAGGCATCTCAGCACAGTTTTTTTAGGCCTCGTTCCCAGTAGCTCTTTGAACGAAAATACTACAGGACATCAGCAGCGGCTGGATGCGGAGGCACGTAAACCCACCCCTGCAGAGCACCAGTGCCAAAACAAATGAACTCGTACGGTGGGAAAGCACAGGGCTGCATCCCAGGGGGGAGCCCTTCCCTCAGCGAGTCCTTTCCAAGAGACACGGTTTCACGGCAACATAAACTGTGTTGTAGATTTACTTCATTGGATGTTCTGAAAAGCCAAATTCCCTGATGCTCAGGTGCAGTTAAACCCCCTCTTGCTTGTCCCCATCATCTGGGCACCACCTGGAACGCATGACTGAACAGAAAGGGATTGAGGTGAGGGTGGATATACATTTATGCGTTAACCACACAGAAAAAGAGACAACATGAGTCAATGGTAAAGTAGTTGCAGAAAGAGAACGAAAATAATCTCCATGACAGCACCAACATCAAAGGCAGTATGTGATGAGAGAGACATCGCAGAAAGCACAATTAGACGCAGATAAAAGCATACCTGGGGTGAGGGGGAGAAGAGAAAGCAGAGAGCTCAGTCACAGCAGGTGTGGAGTTGCCTCCATGGAGACTCAAAAGCCCCTTCTACCCAGAGGAGAGTTGCAGCAGGAAAACAAGCCTAAATACCCACCTTTCCTGGGAAAGAGGACCGGCGGTTGGGTTAAAGTCAGTCTCTGTAAACTTCCCTTCCCTGCCACAGCCACAAGTGTTTTTGTTATGGTGGTACATTTTCTGATATTTGTGTCTCTCCTGTGGCAAAGCCCCAAGAGATAACATGGAAGAGCCCGGGATGCCTTGCAGTCTGCCTGTGCTCTCCCAGGCTCTCGGCCCTTTGTTTTTCTGAAGCCGATAGTTTAAACCCCAGAGCTCCTGTGCTGCACCAGGGACTTTGGGCAAAAGGCCTGATTTCCCCAATGTAATGCAAAGCCTCCAGCCAGGCAGGAGTCTGGAGGTGCCGAGTCCCTGGAAGCCACAGCCCGTGGGGCAGTCGCTGGTGCCTGTGACTGCTGCCCGATGCACAGGGAAGGGGGATATGGCCAAACGGGAGAACAGTTTGGGTCTGTGCTATGCAAAACCATCCCTGCCCAGTCTGCCAGCACCAGGACTGATGTGCCCGGAAGAGTGGCACAGCTTTTCTGTAGTGAGAACTAAAATTATTTAAAGAATATCTGTTTTATATGAGTCAGGAAAAAAAAAAAAAGAAACAGAAGACTAATTTTGTCAACATCAGCATAGAAGTAAGTTCAGGAAAGAAATTAGTTAAGTCATGGTATCTGAAGGACTCAAGGGGAAAGTAGGAGGGGTGTGATCTAGGAATACTTGAATCCTTTTTGCCAGAACTGTGGGTTGAACTTTCCTATTTAAATGTGTCTTTAATGTCTTTATGTAATTAATTTCTAAGTTGGTCACCATGGCAGCAATGGCAGACTCACATGAATGAAAATAGACATTAGCAAAGGCAAGACTGGAGAGTAGTTGGCTGTTGTTTTTGCAGTCTCTGTTGGTCTTGGATCCACCAGCTCCCAAGAGAGTGAGCTCCTCGGGCGAGGGCTGACACCGAGCTGCAAGGCTGCGGGGAGCTGGGCACCCTCTGCCTCCCGGGGACAGCGCAAAGCTCTTTTCCATTAAGCTGAGCTTAGAACTCCAGGCCTGATGTCTTGGGCAGGGAAGACTGGCAGCTTTACAGTCATCTTCCCATGTTTCCTCCTACTGCTGATCGGCAAAGGTAATTTGCTCCCACAGTAATACAGGACACCTGCTCACTATTTAGTCAGCAACTGTGTACGAATTGAGTGAACCCTCACACTGTGTGCTCCTAAATTCAGCCTCTCCATTTCCTTCTGTGCCTCAGAAAAGCTGCTGTTTAATGTAAGGCTGGAACTACAGAGTGATGCTGAATCTCTTGCAGTCAAAGCGGGAATCAAACGTTTGTTACAGCACAGTTAGCAGCATGTTTATAAACATCTGCCTCTCAAGCTCTCTGCTGTGCTACCATGCAATCGAGCTTACTCTTTACATTGCAGTGTGCTTCTGCACCCCCACAGCCCGCTCTGGCTGGCAAATACGGGAGATAGAGACAATATAGAAGAAATGCCCTTTGCAACTACAAAAACCTGGTGTGAATTCTAACGGCTGTAATACCAGGGTAACTTTACACCAAGAGCTACTGAAGGGATCAGTCTAAGCACACAGCTGAGTGTTTTGGTGGCTTTGGCATTCCTGAAGAGTAAGAGAAAGTTGCAGCATTGCAGTGCTGTTTGATAGAGTCACAGCGATAACATTCATTTGAAGAATTCTTCTCATAAATTAGTTTCTGAGGCGATGCTGACTTGCAGCTGATCAGCCTTTCCTCCTGCACGCCCCATCAGGGCTGCCCTTGTCTTATTGCATTTGCTGGGGCACTGAGCTCAGCCTCTCTTCTCACTGTTGCTGTTCATTTTGCATACACAGCATTCATTTTATTGGTATTTGTTCTTAGTCATAGCTGAACTTGTTCTGTGTTCTGCCTTTTACTAGGACCCACAGCAGCAGCACGTATCAGAGAAATGGCACCATCTTTTTTGCTTTGTACCACACCCCCGTGGCATTTGGGGCAGTTTCCAGGTCAGGTTTTAGTGCCCCAGTAACCAGAGGATAGGGCTGGGACAAGTGAGGACTGGAGGGGCCAGTGGTTTCCATCCCAGCCAGTCCCACTGCGAGAGGGCCCAAGGCCACTGGAGGGTGGGAGGGGAAGGATCCCACGGGCTCTGGATGCAGAGGGCTGGTCAGTCCCCCAGACAGAATACCCACAGCAGAGAGAGGAGAGTGCAGATGCCCTGAGGACAGCTGGCTGGCTGGACATTAATTAAAACAATACCAAATCTAGGGAAATTAAATTCTCTTTGACTGGTTAATGACACAGCAGAAAGTTCTCCAGTGAGAGAACTAAAATGTTGATGGGTACTTGTGGCACCCACCAGGGCAGCAGGGAGACAGATGTGAATATCAGGCTTGTTCTCAAGCAGAAGAAAAGCCCAAGGGTGCCCGGGTGGAGGGAAAAGGCCGGCTGTGGGGCCGTGAGGAGGGGCGCCGGGAGCCCCCCTCGCCGACACCTTCTCAGCGGCGTGGTGGGAACGGGGCGTCCTCATACTCTGTGCCTGGACTCTCTCCTTGAAGGAAATCTCTGGTGGAAGGATTTACATATGTCTACGTTCACATAAACAGAGGGTGGAAAAGGAAGTTTATACTGAATGGAAAGAGCAGACAGTTTTCCAAACGTGCTATTTGCTGAGCCTTATCTAAATTGACCAGCCACGCTTGGCCATCCAGGAAAGCTCTGGGAGAGACTGTGCTGTGCGGGCATGTGTTCACAGGGCGCTGAGGAGTCCAGTGCCGCACTGAGATAAACCCGACCGAGATCAGAGTCAGCAGGATTAGATAAACAAACTGCTTTCCTGCTCTGGAGAGGGGCTGGACGTTCCAGTCACTGAGCTGAAGAGAGAAAAAGCCAGCTGAAAAGGAAGGCTGTGTCAGTCCTTTATCCATCTTTGATCCGTTTTTAACAAGTAGCAGCAGCATTTCCAGACTATCAAGGATGCATTTTCTGAGAGGGATGATCTTAAGAGCAAGTTACTGCGAGTATCAGCTCCTCATTCCCCGGATGGGGGGGCCGCCTCAGAGGCGGTGGGGCTGTGGTTCGCGGGCCGCACTGGTGTTGCTGGTTAAAGTCTGCGGAGGCTGGAGCCCCCAGGGGCGGGGGGAGGCACAGGGCGCTGCCCACAGCCCCCCGGGGCCACCAGCCCCACCGTGCAGAGCTGCCCACGGTCCCCATCAGCCTCCGGTGGCCCCAGGGCTTGTGGTTTTCCTCCCCGTTTGGTGCTGTAATGATGCTGCAAACACCGGGCCCTCAGACAGCCTCTGACACGGCCCCATCGGGGTTCAGAAAAACAAACAACCCAACTGTTTATTTCACAATTTTTAATTTGCTTCTAGGAAATTGAAAGACAAATTTTATCAGAGAAAAATTTGTTTCCCCAGCCATCAAAGTCTCTGCCAGAGGCAAGTGCTATGTGTCTAGGATGTGAGGTTCAGCCAACCATTCTTTTTGGTTTGTTTTCTTTTCCAGATCCACTGTACTAGTTTTCTAATCTTTTGACCAATTTCAGTGTAATTTGATGGGGACTGCAGTCTATCAACCAACCGCAGGTTTCACTGAGAAGGGGAGGTGGGGGGTCCTGTCAGAGGAGCACAGATGTGGGGGACCCGGGGTGCCGGCGCGGCGGACACCGCTGTGGATGGATGGACGGATAGACAGACAGATGGGCGGACGGACGGACAGACAGACAGACAGATGGATGAACGGCAGCTCAGCCCCAGCCTGCGCTCCCAGCCCAGGTTTGGTCCTTGGGTGAGGGGGAACGCCTGGTCTAGAGCTACTGCTCATCTAGCGGTCTGCCAAAGGGTTTGGGATTAAGGAGGGGATAATTTGGACTCCCAAGAACTGGCCAGCCTCAGCCCAATGAGCAAAAAGTGAAGCCCTGAACTATTTATGTTCCAGTTCCTAGAGCTATTTTTAATACAGCTTCAGAGACTTGCTGTATTATCCTTCCTTTTTAGCGTCTGCTTCTTTTCTTAATCTCATTTTCCCTGCCCTTTCTTTATCTTTGGATCAATTTATACCATCCTTTTTATCATGGTCTAATCAGAACACACTTTATGATTTCAGATAAATGTAGTCATGGTAATTTTCCACTCCATTTAGGTCAAGTCAGGATGAAACAATTTTTTTAAATCTTATCTAGTAACCACCAGAAATGGCTTCTTGTTAAACTGTTCCCTTGCTTTTCTAATGTTATTAGATTTTAATGTCAAGTGTCAGTCTCCTTTTTGGGGTTTTTCAGGAAATTGGTTCTACGCCATAAGCTGAACTGTAAACCCTGGAAAGAAAGGCAGGGTGCCCCTCTTCTCTCCCAGCAGTGTTCTGTGGGAGGTGGCTGAGGGAGCCCTTCCCCTCCCTCCGGTCCCTCCAGCACAGTGTCCCCACCATCCTCTCCAGCCAGGGTGGCTGCGTGGCCTCAGCCCCGGAGCCACGTGTGGGCCCGGACACGGCTCTTCACCAGCCAAAGCACCACCTCGGCGGGGCTCGCTGGGCGCCCGGCACACAGGCTGGGTGGGCTCTGCCGAGACCCCGCACACGGCAGGTGACGTGATCTTCTGCACTAATCCACAGGGGCTTGGTACCGGCCCCACAGCTCCCTGTCCGAGATGGTCATGTTTGGGATTTACCCCTCTGGGGCTGCTGGGAGGATGCTGTATGGGTTTGGGAGCTGTGGCAGAGGTGGGTGAGGGATCCCTGTGGCAGAGCCCTGTCCCAGCGGCTCAGACCTGGGCTTTGGTGCCATCGCACCAGCGGCGGGGCTGCGGGTATGTGCTGTCACCCAGCCCGGGGCTTTGCCTGCTTTCTGCAGCCAGCAGAGAACTGCTTCGCTTTCCCGAAGCACTTTCAGCAGGACTCTGTTATCTTTGGGTGACATACACTATCTGAGATTTAATAATATTACCCATAATAATATTATTCAGCTTCAAGCAAGCTAGCAGAATGTTAACAATCTTTTCATTTGATATCGCATGATTTCAAAAACATTTGTGTGCCAAATTGTCGTACTTGTCCTCTATTTTATCCTTTCTCTGAGGATGATATTGGTTCCAGCTTTGAAATGCAAATACCAGTCCCAGCGCTCTGGCTTCCCTCGCAAAGGTTAAGAACACATTTATCGTGCTGTTCCTGGCTGGTTGGAAAAGGGCAGGAGATGGGGACCGAGGCGAGGGCTCTGGCACCGCGCGGGTCCCAGCTCGGCCACAGCAGGCTTCACAGCCCGCAGGTTTGTGTTGGCTGATTACCTCTACTTCATATTTTGTTTACATATGAGGAGTGGTTCTGACTGAATATTGTAGCTATTGGCAAAGATAGGTACAGACCTCTGAACGTGTGTGAAGCGAGGACAAAAGCGTTCAGGATAAACAGTATTTTAATACCTCAGATTAATTAGCATAGCTAAACATTTTAATTTTAAAATCGTAATATGGCTGTTGGCCAGTGTGCTCTGAGGGTGGGCAGCAGAGCCCCTGGCACCCTCCGTGGAGGACGAGTTTGGCATCAAGCCCTTGGGTGCCAGTGGGGCTGTGGGCGAGGGATAGCTCCTGGCACGGGGGGGACCAGGCAAACTCGGCCCTGCCCCAGCCTGACGGTGTGCACCAGGGAAGGGGAAGGAGGCTCCGTTTTCACCGCGCGGCACTAAGCTACCAAGGCGAGTCTGGAGGATGTACAGAGCATTGCTGCGGGATCCAGTAACTGGATGTGCCAAAACAAAAGGTCTCTGCTCCATCTGTGCCAGCTGGGCCTCTGGCTGCGAGCACCATCTCCCCGTGCCTGCTGGAAGGATGCCGCCATTCCTTAGCCATAACCCAATGTTTTCTCTTAATGGCACGTACAGATTGTTTTCGACCAGTCTCTCACCCCCTCCCCGCTGTGTCCCGTGGACTGGCGGCCGTGCCTTCCCCCATGGAAGCACCGGCAGAGAGCGTGGGGGCCGACTCAGTGCGGGTCCCGAGGGCAGCTGCCAGCAGCCCAGGTGCAAGCTCGAGATGTTTCTGCTGACCCAACCCAACGTGCAAAGCGATTTAGGAAAACGGGGAGAGAGGAGAGCTGAAGCAAGCACACCCGTCTAGGAAAGGCACATGAGCAGGTAACAGCCTGACCCTCGCTGGCCCTCAGCAGCCAGCACAGCCCAAAGGGGAGCGTTTCAGAGGGGTGGGACGGCAGCCAGCCCAGAGGTCTGGGCAAAATTGCCCTGAATGCATGAGCTGCTGAAATTCTGGGATGGTGTCAAGGGGCACATCGTATTCAATCACACCATCTCTCTTCTGTGGAGGATGAATAGCCATGTGAACTCCTCTAGAATATAATAAAATCTGCTTTCCAGTAGTCTGCAGAGTTTAAATCCTAAGGATTACGCTGCGAATTTTGCTGCTTAATAATTAAAGGTGGCAGCACAAACTAGTACCAAGAGTGCTAAAATCAAAGGGAAGCAAGGGAAATGACTTGGTGATGCTTTTATTGGGCTCTAACAGATGTCAAACCTCAGCATAAAAATCTTAACCTGTATAATTTCAGCTTTCAAGAAAGAACCTGAAACGGAAAAGAACAAACTGCCTAGGCATTTATTTCATGTCTTTCACTGAGTTATCTAAGACACCTCAGGACACCTCATGCCACAAACCCCTTTCTGAGGAGCCGCCAGCCATTGCAGGATGAGGTGACACAAGCACAGCTCATGGTAACCCCCCATCAGTTCAGCCAGGTCCTCAAAGACCATGCAAGGCTGCTTACATTCACGCTACCCCTTTTTTTAGTGCTTGTTTTAAAATGCCCTTTGACTTCCATGCTTTTAGACTGCTTTAAGGTCGTGACTTCACGTTTCTCTCCCTGGCGCTGACAGCTGAGGTGCACGGCGGCGTGTGCTGGGCCGTTAATGAGAGCACTGGTGCCTTACGTCTTGCAATGAGACCACAAATGACAGAATGGAAAATGTCCAAGTCAGGTTGTGACGTTGACACCTCAGGTGATGTTGGATCAATACCGGGAGCACGGGGCAGTTCAGGTGGGACGGGACCTCAGGAGATGGCAACCCAGGTCCCAGCTAGGTCAGCCGTAGGGCGACTTTACCTGCCAGGTCTAGAAGCAGCCAAGGGTGGAGACTGCACGGCCCCACTGCGAGCAGAGCTGAGCAGCTCTGCTTGACCGTCCTCGTGGGGAGAAAGTGTTTCTTCCTAACCACTCTGAACCTCGCTCCTGTCTGTCTACGCCCATTGCTGCCCGCCCTGTCCCGTAACGCTGGGAGGAGGCTGGCTCTGGCTCTCTGTCTTCACTGGCCTCCCCGCAGCTCCTGGCTGGGAGCCCTGTGACCACCGGCAGGGCCGGCAGTGTCCCCGTGGTGGCTGACAGGACCGGGCAGTGTCACAGTGGCAGCGGGCAGGACCGGGCAGCGTCCCCACGGTGTGGCCAGTGGCCCCAGGGCCAGCACCGGAGCCCCGGCTGCCTCGCTGAGCACTGCTCACGGACACTGTCTGGGGGTGTGGAGGTTTTTCATTTTTAAGACATTTGTGATTTAGCAAGGGAAGGAGGCTGAGGTACAAGGCGCTGCCATACCCAGCCCTTGCCAGATTTCCCGTGTCCTGCTTTTACAGAAACAGAGGGTGATGCGTTTCCTCACGGCTTTCAGCTCCTCCTGCCATGGGGTGCCGCTGACACCTGCCCAAACCTTCCCCGCAGGCTGCGGTCACTGCCGGAGCTGCTCTGGGGGTCACAGCTATTGGAAGAACTGCTTTAATACGGTTTGAGCAATTAGCTGTTTGGTTTGGTTTGTGCTTTAATGGGAGAGAGGGGAACTGTTTGTTTGGCTTTTTTAAGATTTCCTCTAGGTATAAGTTAGGAAGTAAACAGTCTTTAAAGAAATGAAGTGAATGTTATCAGGAATGTGGTGCTCTAATTATAATTACATAACTCATATTTCAATTTGATGGGAATATTAAAAGGATTCCTGGGAGAGTTTTGAACAGTCTAAAAGTGCAACAGCATAAAACCCAATAAACCTTGCCTTCTTTTAGAGGACATTTCCTTAAAGGGCCAGGTTTATCTGCCAGTGCTGCAGTCTTTACAGAAGCAAAATTTCCTCAAACTCCCGAGGAGATAAAGTAACTTTCACACTAGAATTTTCTCCCGTCCATGCGATGGAGTAATTATAGTTTTTACTGTTGTCAAGGCTGGAATCCAGAGGACTGTGTGAGTGAAGGCAATGCATAAATATTTTCAGTGCATGCCTTATTTGTATAGAATTCAAGATGTATTTATAGCCCTTATGAATGCAAGATGGATGTGAGCTGAGGGAGAACTGCGTCTGAGTGGGCAGGAGCATTTGGTGAGCTCCACAGCAGTTTGGGGGGGCAGGGGCTTGTCGGGCTTCTCCCCCTTTTAACCCCTTGAGCTGTGAGCAGGTCAGGTTCCCACAGGCGGTGCAGAGCTGGGAGAGCCAGTGTCACCAGAGAAACCACTTTATAAAATTGCCTCTCTCTGGGGCTGTGCTTGCATCTGCGGGGCTGAACGCGTGCCCCGCTTCGGGCGGCTCAGAGCCCCCGGTCGGGAGGGGCCCTGGGACGGCCGGGCGGCACCTCCTGGGCCCTGCCGGAGGAGGGGGACCCTGCTCCTGCACCTCTGTGCCCTCGGGAGCTGCCCCGGGAGCGGGCAAGGAGGCCCGTGGCAGCGGGTGCCGGTGGCCCAGGAGGAATGGGGGTCGTCCTGGGTGGGCTCCCGGGGTGTCCGGGGGGCGAGCAGGGGAGAGGCAGTTTGTCTGGAGGAGGGCGGCCGGGCTGGCCAGCAGCCTCAGCACCAGCACCACTCGCGGCCCGAGCGTGGGGACGGGCCCGGGCACCGTGCTCGGTATTTCCAGCGGAACGCTGCCCTTAGCTCTCCTACAAACAGCCCCACGCTTCTGTCACTGGCACACGCGTGTGTATGCACACACAGGTACATGACCTACACACACACATATGTAAAATCTACTGAGCTTCAGCAGCAAATCGCAGAAAACACGTGGTAACGCCTGTCAGGACAGCACGTCTTGCACCTAAGGGCTAATTTCATTCTCCAGCATATGCAGAGCTGCAACTTAGTCCTTCATGGGGTTTTTTGGTTCAGTTTTGTTTTTTTCTTTTCTTCCTCCCATTAACAAGGGCCTTGCCTTCCCAAATGGTCGACTGGTAATTATTCCTTAAGTGACCTTCATTAAGCCCCCCGCCACGGCCGACAGACCCTGTGCCCCAGCAGAGCGGCGGCCCACACAAACCGGGGTGGAAACACCCTGAAACACCCCACGGGCACCGCAGTCCGGCTGTGCGGGGCTGGGGGCAGCGCTGTTTAACTGTTTCATACCCTGGAGCACTTTCTGGAGGAAATGTGTTTGGGAATCTTACTTTTCACAAATGAGGATCACTGGCATGAGCGTGGGATCAAAGCAATCTGAGTAAATACCGTGACTTTCTTCACAGCTTCAAATTTCTTCTTAGTTTTTAGGTTTAACTGAATTTTCTGTTTCCAATCACTGGTCTAATGTCACTGTAGCAGACATACCAGGTTATTCACTTTTATTTCTCAATATATTCTCAATCCTGACTCAGTCAAAGTGACATTTCCTACCTGGGAGTATAAAGTCACTTAAAAGTCATTCTCTGAGAGTTGTAAGCCTTCACAGGAAAATGTTGTCACAAACAAAATTACATATAGGTTTAAAGTTAAGATGTTGGTTCTATTACGATAAATTTTATACAAGGCTTGATGAATCATATTCCATAACACCGTGCATTGTTTAGTATTATATTGAAAACTAGAGGATTAATTGAGAGCTGAGTACCATTCCTGAAATGTGCACTTATTTGCAAATGGATAGCACCAAATAGAGGTACGGATTCAAGCATATGAAAGTGTTCCTCTGACATTGCTGTTTGTATGAGTTAGTGATTATGGAGGCAGATTTTAGACCTGATCCTAAACCTCACTCAGGCAGAACCTTCCCTCCACAGGGTGTTCCGGGCTGCGCTGTGCACGCCTCAGCAAACGGCCAAGGGCCGCATGGCAAAGCCTCCGGCCACGGGAGTTTATGAGTAAAGAAAAGTCAAAGTGGCATGAAGAAACCTCTTCCTAGCAAAATGCTGCTCTTTGGTGAGCATACGACCTCATAATGACTGCTTTCTGGCTACAAAGCAAACACTCGCACAACTTTCTGCAGTTGTGCCAAGCCATCTATGCAAATCCTTTTGTTCAAGTTTCCTCTGTGTTCTCTCCTGAAATTTCCTAGGCTTGTTCAGCCTACACTTAGCTCAAAAATAAGGGAAAAACCTGACACTGGAGTATTTGCCCCATTTGCCCCGAGCATGGGTAACTACAGTAAATATGTCGTTACCCACGTGAGGAACACGACTGCTGCTCCACGGGACGGAGGAGCTGTCAGCCCTAGCAGGGACGTGGCCTGGGGCTGATGCTCGGGCAGCGGGAGAGGCGGCTGCTCCGGGCAGGGATGGCTGGAAGGTCCAACCGGGAGGAGACGTACCCCGGGCGCCAGGGAAGGTGTTTCGGGCCGGAGCCAGTCACTGGCCTGGCTGCGGTCACGGCGATGGTTGTGGCACTGGAGGAGTTGGGGTGTGTGGGGACACGCGGCACATGCCACGGGCCCTCCCCTGGTGTCACGGCTGAGCTCGGCACTGAGCCCTCCGCTCCCCAGGCGGGGCTCTGCTGGCAGCACCTCCTGCTCAACAAAACCGGGCTTCTCCCCTCCGCCGCCTGTGCCCCAGGGAGCCTCCCCCGGCCCGGACAAGAAAGCCAGTAGCCATTTAGCAGGGAGGGGCAAGCCCTGAGAGCTGAAGAGCACTTTTGCCTGAGAGAATGTGATTTAGATTAACTATTTTTAGCTGGATCTAGTGGGAGTTGAGGGAGAGTGTCTTCCAGGAGATGCAGAATACCACGCTATATCGGGCGCCAAAATCAGAGCAGATGCTTCCAATTACACTTAATTCACCTCAATTATAGGAAAAGTAAAAAAAAAAAAGAATTATAGTTACACTAAGAATATCTTTTTCTGAAGTTAAAAATATTTGTCACTGAAGACTCCACATGAAAGAGCAGTGACACTTGTGACAGCAATCAGCTTCGGCGCAGTGTGTGACTCCTCGCAGAGTGCTGCCGCTCCTGCCACGGGGGGGTGGGCATGGTTTTGGAGGGGGTTGCACTTCACACTCTGTCTTTGGGACAGTTTATCCGGTCTGTTTCCTGACATCGGCGAGCTCTGTGGTGCATTAGTACATCCAGGAAAAAGTATTTTGTTAGACTTCACATAGGAATTAGTCTGGTGCTAGTCCTAAATCAGGCAGTTTCACAAAGACAACAGCACTTTACCCTGTCCAGGTAACCAGAGGCGGGGATTCATTTCTGTCTTGCTAGAAATCACGGTAGCTCATAGCAAACAGCAGCAGTCTGTAACGCTCCTGGAGAGCAGAAGACGTTCCAGAGAGGCGTCGTGCCTGTGCTCCACCGACCGCAGGTACTCTCTGGGAGCAGAGGAGCCCTCCCCGCTCCTGCGGTGCCTCTCGCAGCGGCGGCGCTCCCGGGGAGGCAGGAGCAGCCCGGCAGAAGGAGCTCACCTCTGCACTGCTGCGACCGGTTCTGCAGGGAAGCGGAGGGCTCCGATGGCACTTTCTCAGCTGCCAAGTCATGAGTCATTATTTCCTTTGGCTTTCCTCTCTGACTAACTGTTTCCTTCAGTTACGCTACCCTATTTATCAGCTGGAGACAGACATCAGAGGGTTCCCACCAGCCCCTCCCGGGAGGGCCGTGGGCTCCCGCTCAGGACACAGGTGCCCGTGCTCAGCTCCTCGCTCCGCGGCAGCACGGGGGGCTCTGAGGCCCAGCCTGTGCCCAGCAGAGCCCTGTCCCCAGCCCTCCCATGGTCCTGGCCCCGGCTCCAGCACCCCCAGGAGCCAGCTCCCCCGGGCCTCCCTCCTTGTGCTGCAGGCTGGACAGGCTCTTGACATTTTGTTGGGCTTAAGGGGGAGAAAAAGTCATTCAGTCAGGGCTGATTTTCAGTGTAACCTTTCCGCTTCCAAGCTAAGGACAGCTTGACATTTCCTCCGCATCCCAGGGAGAGGCTGCAGAGCCTCTCAGCTTTGCTCCTGACGCCGCTGCATGTCCCTGGGACACATGCTGCATCATCAAACATCTGAAAAACATTAAACTAATTTTTAAAGCCCTTATTCACTGGTTCACCCGCTCGAGCGGCCATCACTGGAAACCTGCAGCACATGCAGCTCTGCCTGCCTGCTCTCCACTGTGCTCCCCGCCGAGGCCGCCCGCTGGTGATGCCCATTTTATCACAATGGCACCCAGAATGAATTCCCACCACCTTTCCAGGCTCTTCCCTCCCTGCCTTGGTGGTGAATTGATGGCACATGCTGCGTTCACATCTCCTGCCCCCTTCGTGCTCTGAAATGGTGTATGAGCTGCAGGCAGCCCATGCACTGGGTGCCGAGGAATCCCAGCGTCTCCAGTTTAGGCTGGTGCCTTACATCTCCTTTAGTTCTGGATGAAGGAAAATGTGAACGGATGATCATGCTGAGAAGATTCAGTGTGGCAGAAGTAACTAACAGCCACAGGAGAGACTTGCAAGTGCCTCGTGCCATGCTTGCTTTCTGCAGACTAGGGACTAGCCAGTTTATTATAGCTCTTCACAGTAGAAGCAATAATTGCTTCCAGTTCCAACATGCTTTCCCCTCTTCTTGTATTCTTCCCTATTCTGTATTGTCTGCTACAGCTGCATAACACATGGTTTACATCTTGGTGACTGATTATGGGCCACAGGGATTCCTAAGAGGTCACAAGCCAAGAGCCGCTCCTAAGTGGCGATGCTGCAGCCGTGCTCCATGCTCATCATACAGACCACCAAAACTTGATCTGAGTCGTAAATAATCACCAACAGCGTCGAAGCACGTAGCTGTAGCCTTTATACCCTGTGCAGGAGGACAAAATTGGTCTTACTTTGCCAATACTGTTGCTGAATTGTAAACTCCATGAATGCAGTGTTTCTGATCCCGCACCAGGTTCTTGAAAGTCAAATATACCAAGTCCAGGATTCTGAGAAGCCTCGGAGTTAAAGACTGAAAAAAAAATCCTCCAACTTAGAGCTTCTCTAAAGCGTCCACACTGACCTTTCCAGGATAGGAAGCCGAGGAGATGTGTATCACCCTTGGAGAGAGCACCAAAAGGAGGTCGGGCCCACTTACATGTCACAGTGCAAGTTCTGCAGGAGGAGGGAAGGGAAAAGGTGTCTTTCAGACATGGAAAAATATCAATCTTATCTACCTTGTAATTGCTTTCACTGTGTCCTTCACTCTGCTGTTTGAAGCACCCTCCAGCGACTTAACACATGACCAGTAGCTGCTCTTTGTACTTCCTTCCCTATTGCTCTACTCAAAGGGAAATATTATTTATCGAGGCAGAGAAGCCTTTGAAAATAACGTCTTGGATAAATTAGGTTTCCTCTCTATGCTTGATTTACTGTTCCTAGATAATGTAATGGGAACGAGCTCTTGCCAGGCTCTCTCATGTACTCTTGAGTATTGCCAGTCCTTAAAGGGATCGTGTGAACTTTAAAAGCATACCTCCATCTGAAAATTTTGCAGGTAGCATTGCTCCAAAAACCAAAAGTATCTTTTGCCTTGAATGAAATTACCATGAGATTAAAGAGCTACTTCCCTTTCACTCTTTTGATACCCCTTTGTGTTCCAGCATCAGCCTGTGTCGTTCCTATTGATGAAATGGATCTCTTGCCCAGGGAGGAAAAAACCCCAAACCAACAAAAAAAGAACTGAAGGGAAAAAAAACGCGCAAACCCTACTGTTTGCAGAGAAACTTAGTAGGCTGCATTGTTCCTCAAACTGTCTGGGGTTGTTTTTCTTTTAATAACCATTTTTCAATCTGACAGCAGCTCTTAAAAGTAGTTTTGGATTAAAAAGGAAGGAAGACATCCCAGGACTTCATGTTTCTAATTATGCTCCCAGAGAGCCTTCAAATGACTTTCATGAATTTATACCCAAAGCAGCCAATTCTCTTGCTGCTCACACTGTTTTTATTCTGATACAAATCTATTCACTTTAATGGGGCTATTACTGTTTTTAACAGGCTTACATAAGAAGAGAAGGAGAGACAGTAGGTGGTCTCTATCTCACATCTTTCCCTCGGTTTCAAGCAGCTCCTGAAGGAAGAAAACCAAATTGGTTAAAATTAGGCCAAAAAGTCACACGTGGCGGGAACAAGAGTAGCAGATGCCCACCCATTGTTTGTTCCTCAGTCCCCAAGGTGAGACCGAGGCGCGGTGGGCGCTGGGCTCTCAGAAGCCACACGGCTCCTGGCAGCTCCGAGTGGAGCTCTGCGGGTCCCAGCCCTTGGTCTAAGGGGGGAGCAAGGCCGGGAGGCAGCCCCTGCGTGAGCCCGGGGAGCTAAGTGCATCGCTCTGCCGTGGTCCTAAATACCTGTCTGTATGCACAGCTAAGGGAATTGTGTCCTTACAACAACTGGTCTGTTCAATGCTGTATTTAGAAACAGGCACGTTGCACTTAGCCATGCCCAGATCGTGCCCGTTACTGCCCTTCTCTGTGGCACGCACCACTATCACAGTAAGTACGAGTTGTGCCACAGCTACTAACCCGCCACTTGGCCTGCAAATACAGTGTCTTGTAGAAGTGAAGTGTTGGGTCTTATTTCCAGATTAACTTTCATCTACTAGGCATCTTGGAAAAAGAAAAAACAGGATAATGAGAATATTTTTCATCTGGTTATCTATCTTTTGACAGCTACTGAAAAAGAAAAGTACAGCTGTTTCTTTAAAAATGAAAACAATTTCAGCTACAAGAAGGGCAGTAAGCAATAATGTTTCATAAAGGAATTGAAATACATCTCTCCCGGTAGACTCATGGTGAGATGTCTCTTCTGATAGCTGCTGCAGCAAGGGGAGGAGTGAGAAAGTCTTCACTGAAAGTAACCTGCATTTTGCCTTGGGTTACTCCATTTCTCGTTGTTCCTAGCTGCCGCTCTCATCTCCCAGGGCAGAGGGGAGGGAGGAGCCGTGCCCGCCATCCCTGCTCCTGCCTGTACCTCCTCCAGGCTCAGTCCCTGCCCGAGCTCTGGGAGCCATCAGAACTGGAGCGAGCGGGGCTGCTGCCCACGTTCTCCTCCAGATGCTTGGTGAGCAAGTTCTGTGCACGGGTCCTCCTTCAGAGGATGAATAAACTCTGAAAAGCAATTTTCAGGGTTTTATATTTATTAATTTTATTGCCTCTGTAGTATCTGAAGTAGTCTGAGGTGGAAAATCCCGTTGGCAGGGAGCTGCTTTTGCACTTGCACCTCTCTGAACAGCTATGCTTGGCATTTGTGGCGTGGTTTTGGCCAGACTGTGTTTGTGCATAAGGATCACAAACTTTCAGGACTTGTCTTAATGACAACACGATTCCAGGTAACTACACCTGCTTTAGGGAAAAGCTCTGTATAAACCTGCTCCATGATGGGAGAGATAGAGGGAGAAAAACTTTACTCTTTAGAGGACTTGAAACTCAGTGAGAGTTTTCACTTTGCATGTTCCCTGCTCTGTCACTGTCTATGGAATGTCTCAGTGGGAAGCTGTGTACCTCACAGGTGTAGATACCTCCCTGCAGCTGGCATGGGATGGTAACCCTCAGCTCTCCCTTGCTAAAATGTGAACATATTGCTGCGACATTCAGGTTGGGTCCAGTTCAGCTGCTGAAGGAGCCCAAAAATCACATTGCAAAGGGATGCAGCGCTCACTCGTACTACTGCTGTCATCCCGCAGGGGCCAGGAGGCTTCCCCACCGCGGGGAGAGTGGAGCACACTGATGTGGCAAAGAGGGAGTTAATGAGGGTGCTAATTAAGGAGCAGCTATGAGGCACCCAGCTGCAGAGGGTGCCCCGATGAGGCAGGAAAAGGGCAAGAAAACAAAGCAAAAGCCGACCAGGTGGGAAAGCTGGAGCCAGGTCCAGGTAAGGGTCACACCAGGCATGTGAAGCACCAGGGAACCACTGGTTGAACTGGGAGAGGCGGAGGTGGCTAAAGCTGGTGCCACCTCCTGCCGCAGGTGGCGGATGTGCGAGTGGGTGGGTGAGGGCGTACCCCGGCTGCAGCACCCCGGCTCTGGCTGTCAGTGTACCCCGGGCATCGCTCCGAGGCAGGGTGAGGTGTGCCTCTGCCTGCCACTCACCTCAGCGCGAGCGCGAACACGGGGCATCATCTTAGCGCTGCCGAGGGCGCGGGGCATGTGCCCACCCCAGTCCCCAGGGCAGAGCGTGTGCCCGGGCGCTGGGAGCACTGGGAGCCTCTGGAGCCCCTCTGCAGCATGGTGTTGGGCCTGGGTGTGACGGGAGGGCAGCGCAGCGCCTTTGCCTTTCCTCCCGCCAGCCTGAGGGGTGTTTTCATCAGGGCCGGACTGCGCAGATGTCGCTTTTAACCTACAGAACCGTGAGGCAGAGGGTGACTTTTCCTTGCTAAGTTACGCTCTTCATGCAAAGTGACAAAAGAAAAGTAGGAGGGAGGCAAAGCAGTGCTAGAATTGGTTAGACAGCTGCGGGCTGTGGAAACCTCACAGCGTGCCCGAACAGCAAATTGTCGCATAGCCCTGGCAGGTGGTGATGCCACCTCGCTCCTCCTCGTCCCTGTGAGCATGAGCGAGCCGTGGGATGGGGCGATGCGAGTGTCAGAGGCACGTGGCAGTGGTGCCAAGGGACAAGCCAGGAACAGGGATCGCGGTCTCCAGACAGTTGGGTTTGTGCTGGCCACGGCCCCCAGCAGCCCTGAGGCCGCTCCCTGAGCTCCGGAGCTGCTGGGGGACAGGCCAGGTTGCCCAGAGGTTAATTTCTAAAGCCAACAGAAGCAAAAGCCTCCACGACTCCTGACAAACAAGCCCTTGGTCCAAATTAAACAATTTCACATCCGTTTTGTGGGGTTTTTAACCCTGGCCTGAGTTTTGTCTATTTGTCACTGAAACACAAGGGGGAAAGAACCCCCACATATAGTTTAATGTGTCAAGGTTTTCCCCCGGTGTAAGGCAGGCACGCAGCCTGTCAGCAGCAGGCGGGTGCACGGGTGGGTTTGCCGAGCCCCAGCCGTGCAGGAGCATCGCCCCCACCCTGAGCCCGAGGGCCCGGCCAGGGCAGCGCCTGCTGGGGCCGGCGGGCGATGGAGCCCCTCTC
>NW_020799105.1:26443281-26450011 GCF_003259725.1 Athene cunicularia
TGCTGAGGTTTCCCAGGCACCTCCCTTCGCTCGGGTGGGATCCATGCGGCCGCGGGCGGCAGCTCCCCGTGGGCGCAGGGGATGCCCGGGAGCCCCGCAGCCCCCGCTCCATCCCGACCCTCGCAGCGGCCCCGCACGGGACCCCGGCACTGGCTGGTGGGGGCACCCCCGCGGGCTGCCGGCTGGGAGCCCCCACGGCGGCGCAGGAGTGAGCAGAGCCACCTCACCCAGCCTGCAAGTCTGTTGCTGTTAACAGCTCAATTTTTATATTACTCTAAAGACAAGAATTACTCAGCTTTTGAAGCTTGAGATGGCATGAAATTAGCTACGCTCTTAGACAGCTTTTTTTACAGAGTGAAAATGCATTACTTCAGTCAGTAACAGTGTGAAATACAGGAATCTGAGAAAATTCTCGGGTTTTGTAACTACCAGCCAGTCACAGGTTTTGGTCTGTAAAACGCGCACTATATAAAACATCAGTTAAATACATGTTTCTTTTCTTTTGTGCCACAGAGATAAGTGATGCTTTCAAATATGCCTTTGAAAAACCACAAAACAAGGGTACTAACTTCTTGGTGTAGGGAAGCCATGGAGCGCTCGCTGCTGGTCCCGGGCAGGGCCCGCGGCCGTGGCACACGTGGCAAGTGCAGCAGCAATGTTTGCCGAGGGAACTCAGCACTTCCCAACAATGCCACTCCGTGCAGGCGCCCCAAAAGCCTGTGGGGTCCACACCTCAGGCCTCTGCCTTCCTGCTGCAAAGCAATACATGGTGTGTAGCATGCGGTGCACACCGGCATTTCTGTGCCCGCAACATGCCCTGTACCGCGCCGATGGACGTGAGCCGTCGCACGGCGCTCTGTGGCGTGTCCCTGCGCAGTCTCGGAGCGCGTGCTGCCACCAGAGCGCTGGCTTGGAGCTCCAGGCAGAGCTCAGTGTGATTTTGCAGAAAGTGAGCACTGCCGGCCTGTCAGAGCACACACTGACACAGCAGCCTTCCCTTCTGACAGTGAGCAAATCGCTCTAACGGCTCATTGGATCGTGTCAGAAACAAATATCTGCAGTGGTTTTGCAGAAACATGATGTAAATGCAGCAGAAGTGAACTCTCCGACAAACTGATTTCTCATCCTGGAACATTCATATGTAAATGCTTTAGCTAAAATTCCATCCCGAATTGCTGAAGGGGCATGTCTATGGCAAACCCACTGCGTCACGCGTGATGGATGGAGGCGCTGAGGGTGCTTCAGGAGCAGCCGAGCTGCCTCCAGCACCACAGCCTCGGTGATGACGCGCGGCCGGTCGTGGCGCGGCGAGAGGAACCCTGCAGCTGCTGCAGGAAGCGTGGTGGGCCACTGAGACCGGCCAGTATCGCTTCTGCTTTCTAGTGAGGGGGCTGTTCTTCGGCTGGAAAAATCTAAAATATTAAATAGAAGATTTAATTTACAGAGGCCTCCTGGCTGTGCACAGATGTTAACCTTTGCATACGTGTGCAGGTACAGCGTGAATAGAACACTCACCACGTAAGCCTCACCTGCTGTGAATGTTTGCAAACGGGGAACAGTAAGGAAAAACCAATGCTGACTAATGAAACAGTCATTCGGAATTAGAGCAAACAGTTGTGAATGCTGCTCGAAGCAATCTATTGTCTCCACCATGGCTTCAATAAACAGTTAATCTTTGGCACACTGCTAAGCCACGGTACTTTAAATAAAATGGTACAACTGAACAGTTCATTGACATTTGCTGTCAGGATCACTGTAATTCTCTTCCTTTGTATTTTACGGGATCCTTGCTGCCCAGCTGGGCTTCCCCGCACGACCTAGCAAGCCGGCAAGGTCTGCAGCCTTGTTGGGAGGAGGTTCTGGGGCACGAACAGCCCGTGCCACCACCCGGGATGGTTCTGCTGAGTTCCCTCAAAGCCTGTCGCGCAGTGCCAGGGTGGGGTGCATCCCCTGCCGGGGGCCCCAGCCGCGACCCCAGGCTCGGCGTGGGGCTGTTCCCCGCTGCCGGGCTCAGCCGGGCCGCGCTGCCAGCTCGGCAGCCCATGGCCACCCAGCCCCCACGCTATTAACAGGATTTAGCTAATTAGCTGCAAGCACTGCCCTTCTCCCTCAGCAGTGTAAAGGGTTTACTATTTTTATCTGACTCTGGATGGTTTTGGTTCCTAGGGGATTAAGGTCATAGGGCGCATATTTATTCAGGCGCTGGAATTCTGACATCGTTTTTCCATTACTTGGTTCGGAAGGAGGAGCCGCAGCCTTTCAACTCCCTCTTCTTCCCCCCTCGCTGCGCCCCGGGTGCCTGCTCACCCTCCCTCCCTCCCTCCTCGGCGTGGGGAGCCAGCTTCTCTGGAAGAGAATGTTTTTTACTTTCACTAGTGGTACAGATTCATGCTAACCACACATCTTATTTTTAAACACAACCGGTGTCCAAGGGAGCGGAGAAGCCGTGTAGTCACCTCACACAACGCACTGTTGTTTATCTGCAAGCAGGAGAGTTTATTCTAAAGCATTTTTGAAGCTATGAGTTCCATATGTTGCTTGAAAACAAGGATGCTGCCTTGCAGGACAATTTTATTTTCCTTCAGAAAAACTCTGCATGGGTACAACCCTAAAAAACTACCAGTCTGAACTTCAGGTATTTCAGTAATTCCAGTACTTGGAGGTATAGCCGGTAAACACTCCCAATACAAACGCACCTCTGGCTAACTGCATCATGCTATATACACTGCCTATTAGCTGGACTGCTGAAAAAGAAATGTTTTCATCAGTAGTTCTAAAAACAGGGGAATCAAAGCACCTTTTTAAGAGTTGCCACTCCACAACCCCTAATAATCTCTTGGTGCTTAACTGCAGTTAGTGAGGGGATTAACTGCTGTCATTTCATTTGCTTCCTGGTGGAAAAAATGCACGTTATGAAGCATTTTCTTCTTGTGTGCAGTATTTTAACATCCACGTGGGATACAGTAACACTCAAGTGAGCAAGACACTGCTTTAGAAATGCACCTCCTGCAGAAAGACACTGAGTTTGTGATGAGCCTCAGATCCTGTAGGAATTTCTTAAAGAGTCTCAAGGTGGTTGTCACAGTTATGCCTCCTGCTCTTAGTTTAAAGCTTTACACATATAACCATTTATTTTGCAGGGGAGCATAGCTCTGATCATGACCTTCACCTGGTGGCCATTAACCAGCTGGTTGTGTGGGCCCCAAGCAGCGGAGGGCCCAGCAAGAAGGACAGAGATCCTGAGCTTGGCTTGAGAGGAGCTTCCCAAGGACTGGGGAACGTGCCCAAGGGCTGAGCCATGCTCCTGCCACCGGGTGAGCTGTGCCACAGAAATTATCTCCAGCTGAACTATGCCAAAGGATTCATTATCTCCAGGTGCAGCTTCCCAGAGGCTGCTGGCTGAGGAAGGCTGCAGGGCTGGGGCTCAGGTGAGAAGCAGCCCTGGGTGGGCGGTTGGTCTCTGTCGGTGGTGGCACAAGCCCAGGCTACCCGGGAGGGGTGAGAGCTGAGCTGCGTGCATGGGTCTGGGGGCCGGGGCGGTGGGTGGGAGACGTGCTGGTGGCGCTGCAGGGCGGTGCTGGGGCTGCCCCGCGCAGGCAGAGCCCCGGACAAAGCCCCTCGGGTGGGAGCTGGCGCTGGCACGGGAGCCAGAAATGGGGGTTACCTGCTGCTGGTGGTTCACCAGCACATGTTAGTGTTCAGATTGTCTTCTGTAACATGACTTTGGCCAAGAATCTGAAACCTCACCAAGTTATGGTTTAGGACTGATTTTCTGGTCATGCTAAGCTCCCTTTCAGTGGTGAAGTAATTTATAAATTATGACCCTCTTCCTCCCACCTACCAAGCCTTAAGGCACACAGGTCAATGATCCGTAAAGCCTGCATCAGTTCTGAGTCCTCTTCCTATCTCATCTACACTGCAAAATACTCTAGAAAATAAGAATGATTGGCAAAGAAGGCAGAGGACTGTGGTACACATTTAACAATAAAATTTCTATATAGAATTCCATAGTGTATTGAATCTATTTAATGAGTTTTCTAGATTAAGCTGAAGTCTAGGGAATTTTTATTATAATGCCATATCCCATAAAAATATCTATGGTCCTGTGAGAACAGACACCATATTAATCTATTTCTTTAATGTTAGCTGATTAGGTAATAGACTTTTTGCAGCAATGATATTGACACTATTACTCCTTGTGTAATTCAGTTAAAAAAAGTTCTGTTCCTCAACGCCTTATCCATCCCAGCCCCACGACACGGTGCAGGAAGGGTGTAAGTGCAGGTGGCCGTGTAATCTATGGGGCAGGTACTGAATGCAGCCCCCATTCTAAACTACATCAGGACAGACGACGTTTAGATTTTTCTACAAACCCACGGGCAGATCATGAAGGGACGGAGGAGAGCAGCCTCCTAAGGACAGGCTGCACTTTGCCAACCCAGTCCTGCAGTGGGCCCAGGCTTTGGGGCCCTGCCCAGCTTTTGCTTCTGCAGGAGCTACGGGAAGGCACGTCCCGGGTCTGGCCTCCTTCGAGCTGGGTTCAGAACACGAGGAGGATGCAGAGCCTGCTGCTGTCTCCTTCCCAGTGTCCCACTGTGGTGCTTTACCACCCAGGGTTTGTGGTTTGCTTAACAGATTTGTGGAAAACCAGTTTTCTAAAAAAATCTGTGTGCAGGAAAAGAAGAGGATTTGTTATGCTGGGGTACCTATAGCTTGCCTCAGGCAGTGAAGGGTTAGGAGCCCTATGGGGAGAGCAGAGCTGGCCTAATCACACGGACACACACCCACATTACATCATATTCCTTGTTTAAAAGAGATCAAATTCTGAGAAACAGTAAGTGGCTTAAAATACAAATGAATCGCTTCCCTGTGTGACATCTGTGTATGAACTGTTTGCTCGTGAAACCGGGGCAGAGGCAGCCCCACAGACCTCTCACCGGCCCCTGGCTGCCGCCCGCAGCAGCCAAACCCTGTCCCTGCAGGGGCACAACCCCCCTGTCCCCCGGCCGGATCCTCCCGGGGGGGTGGGACCCCTCTGCAGCTCCAGCCCCTGGCAGCTCCCGCCCCAGTTGCTCCAGTTTGGTGCCTGGTGGCATTGCCAGCACGTCCCAGCGCCCTCGGTCATGGGTCAGCCCCGGCAGAGAGCGGCCGCCCAGGGCACGCTCCGCGCCTCCGCCCCGCCTGTACCACCAGCCCAGAATTCAGTTAAAAATGAGAACAGAAAATCCTGACAGACCTCTGCAGCCATCCAAAACCAATTTAATAATGTAAAATGACCAAAGGATGGGTAATCCTTCTTATGATGAAAGTTGCCAGTCTTCTGGGATGAGGTTTTTAGAAATTTTCATCATGAAATTGCTTAGCATAAGTCGTTAATTCCCTTAGTGTGCCACCACACAGCTCACAGGCCCCCTGTGGTTTTCTGTTTTTTTCTTTGGTTTTAGGGAAATTATTGCCCTACCAGGCATAAACTTGCAATATAGTAAATATGACTTTTCAAAAACAACATATGTGATTGCATAATTGTTATGAAAATGAAGACTGATACCACAGAGCAGAGCTGGGTGGTTCTTAATATCCCCTAAACCACTCTTTGCTGTTCCACCAGAATCAGCTGAAAGTACTCCACTTTTCCTTTCACTCTATATAAGAGCTGGAAGAAATGTTGTAGTCCACAAACTGTCTCAGAGATTGTCACTGTACTCTGGGAGATGCTTATGCAGAAGAGTGATCAGTGGTTAGTTATTTATATCCTGCTTTCTCTAATCTGTTCCATTTATTTATAAAACTTTCCATATCACGCCTTCATATACATCTCTAAAACCGTGTAACAAAGGGACTAATCTTTAGCAATGAGAACACAAACCGAGCTCGTCACCCGCAGACAGTGACATGAACCGAGCTGTAATTAATTTTGAGTGATCTCAACAGAGGGAATGCAAACCAGTCTGCGGGGCGCTCGCTGCTCTGCAGGGAGGGCAGGCGGGAGCGCGCCGGGGCGGCTGCGCTGCTCCATCTGCACCTTCTCCATCATCTCCTGCAGAGTCCTGGGGCTGCAGCGAGGTAAAGGTGTTTGCCTTTGGACAGCCGTATGTCCTTACTCTTTTACCACGATGACGATGGTCTTTAAGTGCCTCTTCACTTTTGTATCAACAAAAGATCTTAGAGACAGAACACTGGCTTCACGTACTGCCTTAGGGAGAGCAGGGGGAAAGCCAAAGATTCTCCTCCTCCTCCTCCTCCTCCTCCTCCTCCTCCTCCTCCTCCTCCTCCTCCTCCTCCTCCTCCTCCTCCTCCTCCTCCTCCTCCTCCTCCTCCTCCTCCTCCTCCTCCTCCTCCTCCTCCTCCTCCTCCTCCTCCTCCTCCTCCTCCTCCTCCTCCTCCTCCTCCTCCTCCTCCTCCTCCTCCTCCTCCTCCTCCTCCTCCTCCTCCTCCTCCTCCTCCTCCTCCTCCTCCTCCTCCTCCTCCTCCTCCTCCTCCTCCTCCTCCTCCTCCTCCTCCTCCTCCTCCTCCTCCTCCTCCTCCTCCTCCTCCTCCTCCTCCTCCTCCTCCTCCTCCTCCTCCTCCTCCTCCTCCTCCTCCTCCTCCTCCTCCTCCTCCTCCTCCTCCTCCTCCTCCTCCTCCTCCTCCTCCTCCTCCTCCTCCTCCTCCTCCTCCTCCTCCTCCTCCTCCTCCTCCTCCTCCTCCTCCTCCTCCTCCTCCTCCTCCTCCTCCTCCTCCTCCTCCTCCT
>NW_020799105.1:26450061-26457451 GCF_003259725.1 Athene cunicularia
TCCTCCTCCTCCTCCTCCTCCTCCTGCTCCTCAGGCCCAGAGCCCGGCGAGGCCGCACTCTGCCCGCTGCGGTCCCTGCGCACCCCGGCACTGCCGCGATCCTGCCGGTGTAAGCCACGGGTGACACAGGCGGGTCCAGTCCTGGGGTGCGGCTCTTTGCCCCTGAACATCAGCGGCCTCTGCAGTTTTCCTGAGCCTGAGGGGGTTCAGACTTGGGACATCTGAAGCAAACCCAGGTGAGTCAGAAGTGCCACACGTTATTTACTAACCTCCTCCATGCTGAAGCAAGGCCCCGGTGGCCCCTGGTGAAGCCCCTTCTGCTTGGGCTGCCGCAAGGCCCCGGCACAGCCACTCTCCCGGCACAACGGAAAACCCCTCTGACGGCTGCTCACTTGTTGCCATATTGGAGCAAGTCACCACTCGAGCCATATTTCATCCAATAATATATGGTGTTGCGGCTTTCCAAGGCTACAGGCACAACCTTTCCCCGTTCCTGTTGTTCCGAACGTGGCTTCCTGCTCCAGCGGGCAAACAGTGCTGGGAACGGCCCGCGTGATCCCCCGGGCACTGTCCTCCTCCCTGACACCGCTTCCAGAGGGTCAAGACCACAAACCATTGTTCTGCCCTTCTCCAGGGACAGCTGAGCGCCATTTGTGGGTGAAACACCCTGACGCATAAAGTCTGTAGAGTGCTTTAGGACTTCTCAAGAAGTGCTTGCAAGGTATGTAGTTTATGAGCTGTACAAAAGTAAATATTTGGATGTCCTTTAGCACTGGAATAGAGACCAGATGGATCTATCCGGACCTAAATCCTCATCAGGGAAAGACCTGTGGGAAGAGAATGAAAAGAGAAACTCAAAAGAGATGGGAGACTGTACAAGAAACCTTTTATTCTGCAACAGGGATAAGAACAGAAGTTGCAAACACTTCTGTTTGGGGGAGAGCAGTTGTTTAGCTTCTACAATTATAGTTAGTTTGGCTTAGGTTTAAAAAGGACAGAGTTCTCTGCTGATCTTTATTTGATGTGTGACAAACACTGAAAGAACAAACTTAAAAATCTATTGGTCAGGTTACACCTCAATTATTATAGGAATTCAGTTAAGTTTCATTTGGAAGTGTGTGTGATATGACACTACAAAGTCAGTCAGAGCTTAAGAACCCACCAGAGATGGATGACAGCACTAATACTGCTGTAAGAGCACCTGTGGGATGCCTGGAAGGGAAAAATAGTGGTATAATGGCTTTAGTGAACTAAGCTTTAGTGAAAGTCGTTATTAGTCAGCAGGCTGAAAGGCCCCCCACTGGGCTCCAGGCCATACAGCCGTGGCCGAGTCACTGCCTGGGGCCATGTCACTGCCCAAGGCCGGGTCACGGCGTGGCGGGTGACCCGCTGTGCCAGTCCTCCGCGCCGGCCTGACGCAGGAAGGCTTTGCTGGAAAGACGCTTTGAATGACGCAGAAGGAAGCGACTTGTTGCCCCGTCCCCCTCTCTCATGCTAGCCAGTGTAAAGTCCCCAGAGCACCCTTGTGCGCTGAGCGCCTCCGTCCAGCAGCGTCGCTGGGGGCGTGAGGAAGCAGGAGTGTGTAGTGGTGATAGTAGTGCAGCTGCACTAAGTGACGAGCGGCGTGAAACAACAAGGGAGTGAAAGAATCACAACACTGAATACCAATGGGGTTTTAATAACTTTTCTGCAACTGCCTGGACTTGAGAATGACTAATGTGTTCCGTGGTTGCTGTGTAAATGTCACCAACAGCCAAGTGTCGGAGGACAAGGTGCCGCACAGCCCTACCTGCTTTATCTCGCACAACTCAGAAGGGAAGAATGGGGAAGAGACGGCACTAGCTCTCTCCCGAGTGTGCATCAAGCAAAGCTAACATGGGTTAAGGTGAGCGTGTACACACGATCATCAGGACAACAAACAATCATGCACTTCTCTTCTTGTTCAAGACCCTTTTGACACGAGGTTTTTGGAGAGCTCTGTTATTAAAAGAAAAGCTCTCCCAGGCGCCGGCACAGCAATGCCCCTCGGAGCCGGCAGGTTTGGGTCTGTCTGCTGCGTTAACACAGCCAGGTTTACCGCCCGGGATGGCTCATGCCGCTCAGCTGACCCCCCCGGTACAGCAGCACGCTGCCCTGGAGAAAGCCTCGCACCGGGGCTGCCCCAGCACGGCGGACGGCCCCGGCCCCGCAGTCCGATCGCAGCCTGAAGGCTGCATGGCACAGAGCCACGAGGAGACGCTCAGAAACCCCACGCGCATCCTGCTCACCGATGCCAAAATGAAACAAAATCTGCGCTTGTCACGTCGAGCTTCCCTTATTTCCCCACGAGAGACTCAAAAAAGGAAAGTTGGGGTTGTCAGTTCTTGTTCTGTTTTATGCAATGAACAGGAATGCCTTTTCCTGCAATTAAAGCATTTTCTGTTTGCAGTGCACCTACCGCACGTTCCCGTCTGTAACTGTGAATTCCCCAACATACTACCCTGAGCTTCTTTCCTTTTGGTGTGGATGTAAAGCACAGGGAAAATAGAAAAGCAAGTGATTAGAGACGCCTACTGATAGGAAACTGATTTTTAAGGATTTGGCCTGAGGAGTTGCTTTTGAGTGCTCTTTGAGGTTTTTGCTACTGCCAGACTTCTCTGTTGGGAAAAACTGTGAGACTCCAAATTTCAGATTGCAGTTTCAGGTGCCTGGCACAGGCATTCATCCCAAGAGCCAGTGTGCTAGCGTTCGAAGGGCAAAACTCCACAGATCATCAGCTGTGTTAAAGCAAACACCTCCAGCTTCTGCAGTCCTTCAGCAGCTGAGAGAAACAGAATTTCACTGAAGATATTAGTCTGTGATATCCTTTCTGTTCTGATTTACTCCTACATCTGTCTGCTTAGCATAAATTAAATCACATCCTACTCATTGCATAAGTGCACATTGTCTTTTCTGTAAATCAACCTTCTCACAAAACCATGAGAACAGCAACATTAAAACAATTTCAGGCACACTGGAAAACATAATGGTGCACCTGGAAATATTTTTGAGCAATGAATTCAGTAACTACATTTCATTTATTTATTTCTTCAGGGCATTTTTCAGAGCATAGTGTTGGCTGTGCTGGATGTAGTGCTTGTTGGGGTAAGGGCTGCCCGTTCTGGGAGTTACAAAGAATCTCCTCATCTGTGTCACGGATCAGAGACCTTTGATCAAGTGGCAGCATAAGAGAATTTAGAATAGAAGCAGCAGTATCTGTAACCCTTACAGCAAATAGTCACAGTCGGTCAGAAGCTGGGTGTGTAGGCTTCTGTATCAGAAGTAAGAGCAGTATTCAATGCTTGCAATTGGTTCTGATTCAAAAGTGAGCAGGACCGGCTGTTTTGAGGCCGAGCTGGAGGCCCGCAGTGGTCAGGATGAGTGTCCTGTCTCCCGGCCCCGGCGTTACCCAGCCGAGAGGGTCTGGGCTGCCCCTTCGTGTCGTGCACGTCTCAGTGTGCGGCCACACTCCTGCTGCCGGGGGGGGCCGGCACCCTGAAAAGCGGGGAGGAGGAAGGCGCTGGTGCGTCCGGCACCGCGGGTCATGAGAGCAGCACGGGGCGGGGCACGGCCCTATAGGGGACCTGTCACCCCTCTGTTACACCCGTGTTACCCCCCCCTGTGTTACCCCCTGCTGCATTACACCCCTCTGCATTACCCCCTCTGCGTTACCCCCCACTTCCCTTGGGGTCCCCCTCCTGCTCAGCGAACCGCGCGGCACAGGGCCACGTTTAGTTTTGGTGGCTGAGGACATGGCCCCGGGGCTGTGGATCCTGCCGGCACAGGCTGGGGTCCCCGCTGTGGGGTGGGGAACATGCCATGGCCACCCCCAGCCCCGCCACCGGGACACGGCCGGGGACCCCCTGAAGGCCCAGGCAGGGGGAAGGCGGGAGGACGGACCCTGCCAACACCCCGGTGCCACCGAGCAGCCGCCGCCACTGGCTCTGGTGGTTCTCTCCTCGCTGGGACTGTGCGGAGGGACTGGGAAACGACAGCACAGCTGGTGCACGATGGCAGCCTCGACCCCGGCTCACCCCATAACGGCACACTAGGCTTGCTAACCTTAGAAAAATTGAAGTATAAGATCTGTAATTTAACACAGCCTCGGCCGCACAGGGCTGTGCCTGCACGCGGCTCTGCAAAGGCACTGAGCCTGCCAATGCCAGCTGTGAGCGAGCAGCGCCCCGGGCACCGCAGGGCACAAAACCCTCCTCACCGCTTCACACCCAGCCTGGGGGACACTTGGCTTCCCCGTGCCAGAGACAGACCAGGCAGCACAATCTGCTGAGCCACGAGCAGCCTGAACGCTTATCAGCTGTGATTTCAGTGCTCAAACTGCCGGCTGCAGCTGTGGAGAATCACAGCAAAATGCTTTAAATACAAATTGTGCTGCAGGTGTGGGGATGCTAAGATGGGAGCTTCGCATTCAGAGGCACAATCTAGGCAGCTCCTTAGGCCAATCCTTAGAAACGCTGAAGGAGGTTTAGGCCCCATAACTAAGCAGAAACTGCAGACCCTGTAAGCGCTGACTACATTGAGTCATTGTTCATCTGAAGGGTGAAATCCAAACAGCTACAAAGATATTTTTAGTCATACGGGAGCCTGAACGTTGCCAGAACACAGGGGCTAAAGTACACCTTAATGTTCTGACGCCGTTAAAACACCATGCAGCGTGGGGAGAGTTACCTCAGCCCTGGCTGCCATCCCCGCTTCAGCCCTCGGCACCAGGAATAGCAGCGACCGAACCAGGGCCAGCTGGAGTTTTTTCAAATCAAATGCAAGTGTTTTTTTCATACCTGTACTTGCTGTTTCCCTTTCACCTCTGCTAAGGGAATCAGTATGTTTTCCTGTTTTACTGCACATTTCAGTTAACGATATGGCTGTTCTCTGCTTGCTCAGTTGGAAATATTTATGAATTGTATGAATGTGCCTGCTCGTGAGACTCCCTCCCTCTCTGGTCCTCGCTTCCAGTGAGGATAGCTCTGATGTCTGCACGGGGGTAGGTGTGCACAGCAAGTCTTGGAGGCTGATGGTGCCTGTCGGGGCCCTGAGCAGCCCAAAAGCCCCTGACCAGCCCCAGCTGGACGCCCCCACCCGCAGTCCGGGACCAAGGCCGGGCCTCGGCCAGGAGGTTCTGCCCCGCCGCCCCTCGGGGAGCCCAGCCCTTGTGCTGCCCTCCCAGTATGCTCATACTAGTGTCTAAACATCCAAGATTTGAAAAATTGGTAGGGAAACATCTTCTCAGATTGCTGTACAGTTTTTCCCCACTGAGCTGTTTGCAGCTCAAAATTGGCTCCCCACAAAACCCGACCATGTTATGGACCAGGATATGCCCAGATTCAAAACCACAAATAGTTTTAAGAATGTTTATGACTGACTTCAGAATTTTGAAATTTGTCTTCTGAATCTTGGAGGCTTCTTTCCTGAGAGTCCAAGTTCGCATGATGTAGAGCGATACAAAATGAAGCGATACAAGTGAAGGTAGTGAGAAACTGGCACTCCTGTCTGGAAAGCTCGATACCTGCCATAAACAACGTCTACGACCAGCGCTCACCAGGACTGATTTCAGACGCTTCAGGTCTTATGCTTCTTGGACAGCTGTCCTGGACAGTTATGGCAGCAGCTATATACTATGAATCTTAATTTTATGCACAAAATATCCCATAATGGACAGCAATAAATTTCTGTTGGGATATATAACTGGAGCTGTATCCAGTTCAGAAGAATTTAAAATTACTTAAAAATAAGTAAAGGACGTGTACCCTGCCCAGTGCTCTGAAATGTGCAGGACTCGGTTGGGCCTCAGCAACCCGTGGTCTGAAGCACAGATCAGACCCCCCAGCCACCAGGGTCGGGGTTTCCCACCTCTGGTTCCCGTGGCTCCAGGAACAAAATAAATTCAGGGAGCAGCCACTTGTGTGACCCTTTCTCACTTCCAAAGTGTGAACTAAAAAAGGCAGTGAAAACCCTGAGACCATTTCCTTCAAGCTGTGCTTTGCAGTCCAGAAAGTATAAACTGGCCCATTTAATCAAGTGCTGGGATAGGCTCACAAAGCCCCCAAAGATCCCTCTCCGAGAAGAACAGAGCCCATCCCTCAGGGTTATAAAAGAGCTTTCAGACAGCAAAATATTACATTGCATTTAAGGGTTTTAATCTGATATACTTCTGGTTTTTTTTGTTGTTTTTCCTGCCAGTATAAAAAGCTCTTCATAAAGATCTTTCTAATAAAAGCATAAGCCAATTAGTAAAGCCATAACGACAGTGATGAAAGTACGTCAAATATGATTACAGAGGAATTGCATAACCGGCCTGTGAGAGCTTCCTCCATTATCCCTTCGCGAGGGACAGGGAGCCCTCTCGCTCCGATGGGAGTTGGAGCCCAAGTGCTGGCCCTGGCGCTGCTGCACCCCAAAACCGCTGGTCACCACGGCTTTGTCCACGGCTTTGTCCACACTCCTCAGAGGTGCAGCGGTGGGTCAGGGATATCCCGCATCCCTCCTCTATGCCGATTTCAATCACATTTTCTATGAACCTGACAATGACTAATGCCAAGTATCTCTTTGTTATCTTCTGCTTTATCTCAGTAGGAAAAGCTGTGAAAATATTGGAACTTGGGTCAAAAATGCAATAGCCCCAACCTGCAAGGCAACATTTCCGTGGTATCTATGCAAGCAGTGACATTGTTTTCCAAGCTGTGTAATGAAAATTCATGGGGACAGTCATGTTGTGCACTTATCTGACCCTCAGGCTTACTTGAAAAATTCAGCCTCAAGACTATTTTTTCCCTCATAGTGGCAAAGCTACTTAGAAAAAACTAACCTGATTCTTGATCCCTTTTGCTCAAATTTAATATTTAAGGCAGGCACCAAGACTGAAAATACTGGGACTACACTGTCTGGGTTACAAGTACTGGGAAACCAGGAGCTGGAACAGAAAATGTCAGGCAACCTCAGCTTCCCCTCCAGTAACAACACCGATCAACACCCACCAGCCTTCCATCTCCGTGTGGAAGAGAAATAATGTGATCAGCATTTGCACCTTCAGCCCTTCTGGCCCAGGGGTCAGAGCCGTGAACCTCTGGGGCTGGGGATGCTGGTGTGGATACAGCTGGTGGCCGTTACACTCTGCTCGCTGAAGGGGATGTGAGTGGCACTTTCAGACTTCTCCCTGTTCTCACCATCATACTGTAACATCTCCTCTTGCGAGTTATCCAGTGCAGTGTCTGGAGCAAAATTAAGTATCAGCTCTACGGTAGACACTTGGGTTTAACGTTCATGTCCGAGGTCACACAGTTCAGACTTCAGCATGTTTTTACCTATTACTCTTCACCATTGCCACTGGCAAACTTTTATATTTGGACATAGACTTGCC
>NW_020799105.1:26457501-26460294 GCF_003259725.1 Athene cunicularia
GGTGTATAGATCTTGTTTGTCTGAATTTACCAAGTACCAGCACTGCACAGTTTATCTTTGCAAGATTAGCTCATGTCCCCTCCACACCTCCCCTACTCTACAAAGTGGCTGGCAACGCGCATCTGCCCTCAGCATTTGTACTGGGCTGCTGCTTCAGTCATTCCTTGCTTCCTCCGGTTGGAAACATTTATTACTAATCAGATGTTACCTTTTGCTGGGATGAATCAATTCTGGCTCTGGATAAAACAGCAAAACACTGGCTACAGTCAGGATCCGCTGCCTGAAACAGCGTGGCCCGTGTTCTGCATCTGCCGAGGTGCCGCCCTGCCCCGCTGCCGGGAGCGGCCGGTGCTGAGGGCGCAGGGCAGGACGGGCAGGGCATGGGGCAGGGGGCTGCGTCGCGTCTGCTCGGCCCGCGCTTCCCCGCACGCACCCACGGGGCTAAAACACCATTACACCTCACTTAACCTTCAGCATTTCTTGGTTTTGGAAACAGCTTCTATTATAATCTGTTATTGGGCGAGTCAGCTCTCAGGAATTCTTTCAAACGTGCTTTATAGATGATGCTGTATTTCATGTTCCTGTTTTCTCAGGTTCTGCCCGCTCCTTCCCTGGAGGAAGGCAGGGGGCTCGCAGACATCGGCCCAGTCATCGGTCGGTCATCGTGTGACATGGTTGTGACACTTCCATGCTGTGGTGCTCCCCCTGCCAAAGAAACTGGCAGAGGATGCCTGTGCTGTGGCACAGTGACAGCTGCCTGGGCTCCTCACAAGTAACTTCTTGTGGTCTGCAGCCACTTCCTATTCTAGTTTCCTGTTCCTGAGCGCTGCCGAACTCTTCACCTGGATGCCATATGGCTCGGGATCCCTTTCCAGCTGGGTGTAATTTGACACAGCTTCCTCCAGCATACCCTGACTTTGATGTAATCACTGTGGGCTGAAATTTGTAAGACTTGTATGCCAAAAACACAGAACAAAATGTTTCCCCCCCCCCAATGTTCTTTTTTCCTGTGTGTTAACCTGTCAAGATACATCAGGGTGGTGTGTTTGATCAGCTCATCTGATGGCCGCGTCCAGGTAAGATCACGGTGCCTACAGTGCAAAATTCATGCAATAGTTGTCTTGGGAGTTGAGCAAAACCTTGGAAGGAATTGTCGAGTCCAGCAGGGTTTAGTGCCTCTGGGCATGAGCACACTCTGTGCCGCATTTTTCTGTATGTCACAGCTCTCTGGAGGCTGGCAAGTCTCCCACGTGAGGCAGCTCTCCACAATTTCAACGTGGTTTTTCTCTAATTGTATATTTAATTTGTACCTTCTAGCAGAGAAGGCCAGGGGTCACAATCTAGCAGAGCTTTTGTCATTCCGCTACCTGAGGGAGTTTGCCACAGAGAAGAGGCTGCGCGGGACTAACCCCTCACATCCCCGGCAGTGCCCGGGTGACCGCCCGGGAACACCACCTGGCACTGGGAACGGCGCTGCAGGACGCTGGTCAATGCTTCCCCAGGCCAGTAGTACTTGACAGTATTTATTTTCACTATTGAATAGAGAATGATTTTGCCTTTCTTTCACCAAGCAGCGGTTTCTCAGACGCGGGAAACCGCGGCCATCGCTTGCTCTTTTCGCAGCTCCAAGCTGTTTGATCCCATGTGCATTTCCAGCCGCCCTGGCCTGGCAGCGGGTATCGGGCCCCTTCTCTAAGCCGCAGGATCCGTCACTTGGGCAGTTCTGCTCCCTGCCCTCGCCCCCGTTCCGAAGCACCTTCCCGCAGTGCACTGGCCACCTGGCACGGCCGGGCCTGGTTCCTGCGGCCCCGTGCACCTGCGCTGCGGAGGTCGGGCTGCTGGCTCCTGCAGGGCTACCCACAGCCACCACAGGGGAAGGGGCTGAGCCCAACCGCCTCCCGCTGCGGGTGGAGGGAGCGTAACCGTAACCGCGGGGCCGGGAGGGCATCCCTGAGATATTCTGGGTCACTCAGCTTGCCAAGGAGGGGCCAAGGGGGTTTTCTGCTGCCCACGAAGCCTCACTGCAAGCATGAGCAGAGAAGCTCGTTTGCCTGATGTATCTTTAGCTTGGGAGAGACTCGTTAACAGACCATGAGCACACGTTGTCGATTACGATGCAAAATACAATAATTTTTGTGTAAAACACGCCTGAAGGCCCATGTGGGACATACGTTTCCTTTGCCTTGTTTGGAGCTGTCCGTGATTATTTGCTGCCTGTCAGACTCCCCTCCCTGGGGAGAGACAGGCAAGAGCTGAGAAGAGAAGTAGCGTTCTGCTGAGGAGCAGTAACAACCTCTGTTTTTCTGCCAGGGGCACACAGGTTTGTCCGGCAGAGCCCCCTCGTTCCGCGAGGTGTGACCCCACTCAGCCTGACGGGTGGGCTCCCCATCACCTCTGTACCCGTGTGCAGCCCAGGGATCCCCCCCCGTGCTCTGTGCCACAGCACCCCCAGATCTGCCTCCACACTTTGTTTTCCCCTCAGATTTGTGTATTTGCACGGTGACTCCAGCTCGGGTTTCCAGCTGTACCGTTTCTGAGCTCTTTCGGCCACGGCCCCGCAGCTCCGAGCCGCCGTGAGCCCCCCGCACGCCCCGGACCATGAGCTCCCGCACGTTTTGTCCCCGTTACTACTCAGCCACGAAGTATAGATAATCTCGGGAGCCAGCTCCCGCCTGATTTATCATTTCTGTCGTTCCTTGAGCAAGTTACGGAGCAGACTCCCCTGGCAAGGGGCGCTTCGCGCGCCGGCGATGCCCTCGGTGCGCTCCCGGGCTCCGCTCCGCCCGGCGCCAC
>NW_020799105.1:26460344-26484276 GCF_003259725.1 Athene cunicularia
CGGCCCGCGAGGCTGCGCCCGGCGGAGCCTGGCCCCGCTGAAGGCGCTGCCAAAGCGCTTCTGGAGCCCGGTTAGGCCCGGCCCGGCAGGGCGGGGGGCGCCTCGGCCGCGCCTGGTCCCAGCTCGCGGTGCGGGTGTTGGGGCTGCCTGGGTGCGGGGGGGCTGCCGTGCCCAGCAGGCGGACAGTGTGCTACAGCGAGCCTGGGGGTTTTGTGCTCCCCTCGCCTCGGCCCGCGCCTGCCCCTCCTGTGAGCTCGGCCCGCTGCCCGCCCGAGCGCGCTGTCACCGGGTTCCTGTCCCGCCGGGCTGCACTGTTCCCCGGCTGTTCCCCGCTGGCATCCCTGCAGTTGTTGCTTGTCATTCGGCATGACCAGAGAGGGGAACACTCCTCTGGCAAGTGACTCCCTTGAGATGAAAAATTTAGTTTTCTCTCACAACCAAAGCAGGCTTATTTGGATATGTTCCCCTGCAGGGTGGGGAGTTGAAAGCCTGGTCTGAGCTCTTGTGATTATGCTTCTGGTTTGTTACTGTTGGAGTTGGGACTGGCCACTGCCCGGTCAGATTTCTGGAGTGATGTTGGTGCAATTGAGGCACAATAAAGATGACTTCAGGTTGGGCTGTGGGCTTAGCTTTCAGGTTGCATGTTGGAGCTGTCAGCGGCTGCTTCCGCTTGTTGGGCTCTTCCGATTCAGGTGAGGACTAAGTGTCTGCTGTGGCCTGAAGTGATTTTGGTTACCAGCAAGGACTCCTGCTGTGACAGACGTCACCTCAGCTGGGCTGCAAAACCATTGCTGGTTCCTTTAATCCATTTTTTTACCATTCCTGATTCCAAATTTCAGTTGGTGATACCTATTTTGATTAAATGCTACATTTTTAGTCCAGTTTTGCTGGACCTCGCGGCAGTGTAATGCCCTGCCTTGTCAGGACACGGTGCAGAAACCCCGAGGGGACAGGATGGTGGGCTCCGAGCTCCCCGGGCTAGCACAGTCCCACCTGCTGCGGCCCCGGGGTGTGACAGCAGGCTGGGGGCTCTCTGGGAGGGTCCCTGGGTGAGGTGCCCCATGAGAGGGGGGCTGGGGGTCTCTGGCTGCTGGAGCTGCCCAGCCCCACCAGGGTCGCGCTCTCGTTCTTATTCCCCACGGGTGGGACTTCTCTCCCCCTTCCCGCTCCAGCCAACCCCTGTGTCTTGGCTCACGGCAGACCTTTCTGTGGTTTGTTTAAAGCCTGAACGTTACTGCATGGCAACAGCGTGACTGGCACTTGAGATGTGTTTTGTGTGAGTGCTCTTTGCTTGGCCGGCACATGCTGTGCGTGCGAATGCTGTAGAGACCAGTGTTTTGTGGAGGAATAACTTAAAATATTGTTGGTAGGCAGGTTCATCTGGGTGGGACAGTCTTTCCTAGATCACTGGTATCACTGACCTGGCTTGTGCTTCTGCAAAGAGGAGAAAACTGCTTTTTTTATTTTCTTTTTCCTCTGCAATTGCCAGCAGCAAGTCATGATAACATACTGGTTTGCTCCTGCCAGCCATCCACATCCACTAATAACCTGTTGCAGTGCTGACCTGGGAGCTCATGAATAAACATGTTAACGGTGAAGAGGGGCTGTGCTGGGTTTGTTTCATTCCTCAAGTAGTTTTGCTGCTTCATTAAAAATGTTAATGCAGTATTAGATCTTCAAAGTTTCATGAGCACGTGCACCTCATGAATATGAATGCGTATGATTTTTGGTACGTTCGTGTTTATGTAAGCGTTTAATGTTTGTCTTGCTGTATAAACATTTCCTGTTTTTATCACAGTATACTCTTGCTAACAGCAGAAGCTGGAGTTCAGATTACCCATGGGTCGCTCTTTCTTTCCCCTCCCCTGATGCCCCTGCTTGGGACAGGGGGGTTGGACTAGATGATCTTCAAAGGTCCCTTCCAGCCCAAGCCATTCTGTGATACAAGCCTCTCCCTCTTCCCCTCCCTCCCCAGTTCCCTTGCTTTCTTTTCTCCCTCTGTTTTGTGCTGACCCTAACCCTAATGTTTCACATTTACCTTTTGATGAGCCTAACGCTGTAGTTGCAGCAAAGTCGATCTGCCTGGCCCTTCACCGCTTTCACCATGTGGGATTTTAATTACTTGAACGAGCCGTCGTTTTCCCCGACCTGCTGCATCTTCTGCGTTCCCTTCGCTTTTCAATGGCTTCATGCTGTTTGGTGTTCCCTCGGGCAAAGACCTGGGAGCCGGGGGTGAGCAGGGGCCGTTGGGGCCTGGGGAGCTGCCGGGCGCCGTGAGCTTTCCCTCCCAAGGGCTGAGTGCCGGGCACTGGTGGGAAGTTGTGCCTTGCCCTGGCATTTGCAGTGAAAGGCCTCGAGCTGCCCTGTGTGACCCCCCCGGGGACACCCTGGGGCTCGCGGGGGATCCTGGCAGCCTCTGCAGGGTTTGGGGCAGCGGGGAAGCGTTGGGGTTTCCCTGCAGGGTGGTTCAGCCCCAAGCACGGCGCTGCGGCCCGAGGAGCAGAGCGGGCTGGGTTGCGGACGTGGGTCAGGCCTGTCCTCAGCCCAGGCAGGCCCTCCTCCCCTGCCTCCACCCTGCCAGTCCGCAGGTGCCTCGAGAGGCTGTGGGACACGTGTGGTGGAGAAACCTCCCTTAGGCGTCTTCCCCGTCAGCGCCGCAGAGGAGCTTCGGGTGTTTCAGCTGGATGGAGGCTTGTGGAGGTTTTTGCAACTCAGTTCGTGTTGTTGTCTCAGCAGTTTTGTTACTGTTTGCTGCCCGTTTAGCTGAGCACAGTCACAAGTGTTGAAAAAACACCTTAGTGTAGTGCCCATGCTTGAAAATCGCATCTTACTCTGTTTCAGATTTTGGTGACTTTAACAATCCCCGGTGTTTAAACCTCTGCGTGTAGATCTTTAGGGTAACGATTTCCAGTAGGCCCAGCAGACTTAGCCATGCAAGTTCCAATGTTTCTGCTTGGGTTGGAAAACAGCTCATTTCTTCCAGTTTCCTTTGAAATTGGAATATATGAGCCTGAGTCAGGTAGGTATTCTGAAAACATTTCCTTCTGTCTTCATAGCAATGGATAGAGGTGGCTCTTGTCTAACGGGAGGTCGATGCAGCTTGTCAGTTCTCAGGACAAACTTAGGCCAGGATGGAAGTGTGACAAGAAAGTTAAAAGCTGAACAGAATGTGTAGGGTTTTTTTAGTTTAAAAAAGGAGGGGAGAAGGCAGGTTAGGGAATTGCTGCATGGTGCTAGGGTACTGGTACTCAAGATCTTTAAGTGACTAACAGCGTTACTGCCCTACCCCAGTTTTCTCTGCCTGTACAAAATACTGACTGTCATAGGACAGTGCCCAGATGGGGCAGTAAGCTCTTCCCAGGTGGCCTCAACCTCCACTGCATTTGGGTGAAAGTCTGCCATTCTCTCTCACACAGTGCATAAAGAGGGCAGGGGTGGAATTTCTTGTCCCAAGTCCTGTTTGTAGTAGTATAAGTATGCTTACTGCTTTAATTCTGAGCATGAACTTGGAATATCCTTTACTTCTCGTAAGAGTTGAAGTCCATCCATTCAATTTGAAGTAGAAACACTTTCCATAATAATTTTTAAAAGCAGCCTGCTCTTCTGATGGGTGGTGATCATGGTATAGATGTCGCTGTCACAACTGACCTTAATTTTCTGATCCTGAAATAGTGGGTGTAGTTTTGGTTTGATATTAGATATCTGTGGATTTAGCTGGTAGTATGTGATAATGATAAGGGTTCTTTTGGCTTTGGGTTTGTTTGGGTTTTTTATTTTTATGTTTCTTCTTTTCTGCCCAGAAATAATTATTTGAATTTTGTGGAGTATTTTGAGTGTGGCAGGATGGTAAATGATTAATTAGGTTTTGATTTCTAAATAGGTATTAAGACTAGCATGTTTCAAGTCAAAGCACCCTTTTTTCTTCAAACCATAGCTACTAGATTGAGTGAAAGATAACATTTGATTAGTTGTGTTTTTTTTTTTTAAAAATACATTATTTCACTGCTGAGAAACACTTATTCCATCCTTGCTGTCAGGCTGTGTTGATGTTATCTGGAGTGGAAGAGCAAACTAAACAAATGTGCCCAGATAAAGGCAATGTTTCTATGAGATATTTAACCGTACAGGAGTATTTCTGCCAGGTTCCGTGGGGCTGGCCGTGGCTCTGGGCCCTTGCTGGCAGGGAGGGCTGAGCTGAGGCTCGTTTTCTGGCCAGGCGGGGGTAAGGAGAGCAGAAGCCTGGGGAGGGGGCCAGGGGCAGGTGGGCGAGGAGGGCCTTGGCCTGGCCGCACCAGGGGTCTGTGTGCTGGGGAGCAAACTCCTCCTCCTGTGCCCCCCCAAGCTTGCCAGTAGCTGGGGAAGGAGCCCTGGCCGCCTTCGGGCTGGTCCAGCTGGGCTGGTCACTGTCCTGGGGCCGAGCCCGGGGCCAAGCCCAGCGGTCAGCAGCTCTGGCCGGCTCCCCAGGCGCTGCCCCCAGCCCGGGCTGTCCCTCGCCTGCTGTCGGCGATGCCGTAAAGCTCCGCGCTCTCGGCCCAGGGCTTCCATTTTAGGAGTACGTACCCTTAAGCCATAACGCAGGAGGCCATCCAAGGAGTGTTTTTCAGAGTGCGCTATTACAGGAACCCTAAAAATAAGTAATCTTTAATTCTCTTTATCTGTTTCTGCACTCCTCACTTTCTATTCTCTGGTTATTTTGGAGTCGTCTTTCTGATTTTAATTTTTTGTTGTGTGAGTGACACTGGTAATTTCTTAAACATTGTTGCCGCCTTCTGTTTGTTTGGTTTTCTATGGAGGAATCTCAAATCAGCATTTTTCTTGGTTTCTGCTGTATTCATGCTGATGCTGGTTTTTAGGAGACTCCTTGTTTTACTCAGTTCTAAACCCCCTCTGCAGGAAGAGGTAGATCACAGTTCAGTACTACCAGAAACTTCTCATGCTCTGTTGAAAATGGTTATGGGGAGGAGAAAACTGGTTTGTTACCCTTTTGCAGTGTTTGTGTGTTTGAAAGAAAATATTTGTAGTAATTGAGGGATCTGTTGTATCTTGAAAATTCAATTGTTGGTAACACGTTACCAGCAGGATGCAGCTGTTGGCCCAGATGTGCCTCTGAATGAAGCTGAGTGGTGGCCCAGCGTGATGGTGTTCATGTGTAGTTCTTCATCTGCTGCTGTGAAAAGGTCTGTTGGTTTGAAACTCCCTCACTGCCCCTTGTTTTCTTTTACTTCTGCGAGCAGGGCCGAGCTCCGGGGGGTGCACGGGGCAGCTGGAGTGGCCTAGGAGGTACGATGGGGCTGTGCCAGCAGTGATGTCCACACGGGTCCTTGTTACTGAAGTGCTTTTTCCAGGTAGATGGGGATCACTTGCAGCTGTTGATACTCGGGCTCTGAAAAATCTGTAAGATAGCTGCGGGCAGGGGGTTGGCACAGTTTATAGCTCTTTGTCACCTGCCTGAAGGCCAAACAAAGAGTGTCAGACACGTCCAGCAAGAGCCATGTGCTCGCAGGAGTGTGCTTTTGACAAAGTCTCTCTTAAATCCTTCCTAGCCTGCTTGAAGATCTGAATACTTGTTCTGGTTCATAATTCAGCTCTCAGTTTAGGCTGATGACGGCACACCAGTGTGTGCTGGCGGGTTATTCCTAACCAGTGTCCCCTGCGCTATAATAAGCGGTGATGGGTGAGAGTGAGTTGCAGGGCAAATTCCCCTTCTAAGTCTAAATGAGGATCAAGACCTGAAGCAGTTGTGCATAAAGCAGTGACACATTATTGTGCATCCACATATTTGTGGCATTTAAAAGCTCTTTTCTGATTTGCTGAGGATGATTGGAGCAGTGATAGTACAGGCAACACGGAGGGTGGAGTTCTTCCTCCAAGTTGGAGTTGTATGCTTAAAAAAACCCCAATTTTTTCTTTAACAAAAATAACAAATTTTCTTTTAACAGATATTTTTACAGTTCTCTGAGCAAAAGAGTTTTAATTAGGAGCTTGTACAGTGTTTAGCTTCCCTTAAGCAGGAAACTCAGAAGATTATCTTGCAGACCATCTTTCCTCTCCTTCTGATTAAGTGTTACCATTAACAGCAAGAGCACATGTTTACACGAGGAAGTAATGGTGGCAAAGTGCACTGTATAATTACAATTTTCTGTTAATGTGGTTTTATAGCAGGTGGAGTAGAGTTAGCATTTTGTAACTTGCTGGGTTTCCACAAATTGCCGGTATATCAGTGCGATGGTTTAAGAGGATTTAATTCCCAGAATATTTTAATATGAAATTATGCAATGGGAGTAGGGTACCATAGGAAGAATGCTGTACGCACGGATCTGTTAGTGTATTAACTTGAATGAGCACTCTCACAGGGGTCAAATTGTAATGGTTTTGTTGCTGTTTCAAAGTTCTCATCATAAATTTTCTTACCACAGAATTAGACTTCAAAGGGAGTTGCACACAGAATACCAGTCCAGCCCTTAGATGTCATGATTTTTCTAAAAGGCTGAGCTGTTGTTTACTTTCTTTTTCCCTTTTATGTTGTTTATTTCATCATACTGTTTATATCTGCCACCCGCTGCAAACGTATTTCCTCATTTTATCTCAGATGCTTTCTTTTCGCTTTCTCATGCTGTGTATATTTATCTCCTCCTGAAAGCTGTCCCCTTATTCCTCATTTACTATTTAAAGTGAGGAAGTCACTGAGAAAAGCAGCTTTTTCATTTGCAGTTTTGTGTGTGCCTCCGAAGCCGTCGGAAGGCAGGTTTGGTTACCCGGGGCACGTCGCTTGCTGCCCCCTGAAGCAGGGATTGCACGAAGGGATCTGATTTATTAACACGTGTCCGCGGGGCAGGGGTGCGCCGGGGAGCGAGCCCGTTGGAGGCAGAGCCAGGACAACGTACTGCCGGTGAGGTAGCTCCCTTGGTGTTACAAAACTGTCCCACGTGGGGCTTTTATCTCAGGCTGCGAAATGTTGTTGCACTGCCTTTAATGCAGTGAGTGTCTTGCTCTCTGTTGAAGAGGCGATCCCACGAGGTTAAACTCTTCTCACCAGGGTCGCCCAACGCATCGTTCCTTGGCACCCTTGTGCGAGGAGGAAGTCAAGTGACTGAAGTAACTCGGAAGACAGACTGGCTCTGTGTGTGTGCTCTGGGAGTTGTCTCCACGCCCCCAGAAGATCAGCAGTGTTGGTCGTAGCTTTACCTTGTCCTCTGCCCCTAAACTCTTACCTTAAGTTGGAAAAAAAGGAAAAAGTCAGGCAGGCATGGCTGACTGCCAGCCCGTTGTATGCTTTTAGTCAAAATATATCTACATTATGTAGCCTAATACTTCATTGGATATTTTATAACCAGAGAATGGGGAGTGGCCATAGTAAAACAAGACTTTCTGCCTTTGACTGCTTGAATGGCCTATCGCAGAGTCATTTAACATCTTTTTTGCATCTTTTATTACTGAAGTAGCAAGGAGTCTTCCCCTGATTAAATTTCCAGGGAAATATGTTATTTCATAGTGTGGAAAAGGTCAGATTAAGCACAATAATCATCAGACTGGGGAAGAGTGAGTATTAAAAGTAAAATATTTCTTTTACTGCCTTTTTTTCCAATGGTGTATGGTAGTTATTCAACACTTTTAGCACTGTTTTCATTATTTGTACATAGTTTTTTAGTGTAAATGCACTAGTTAACCACTTTCATCTTCAATATGTTATTGGAAAAGATGTTAAAGTTAAAGCATTTATTGACAGCAAACAAAAGTTATCATTGCTTTTATATGGTGTTTTGAAGTCAGATATAATTGATTGTTTTCACTGATGTCTCTAGGTTGTTAAACACTTCTCTTTATGACTCAGTCAGCTTTAACAAATACTATCCTTGAAAGCAGAAGAGAAATAATTAAAAAACCCATGACAACACTGCAAGTTTTCTCTCATGGTATAGGTATCTTATGTGGTTGTTCAGACAGCTTTTAGGTGGTGTGACTGATACTGATGCCTGGGTATTTACCAAACCTGAGCTCAGCTTTTGACCTGCATGTTTGCAACATGAGGTGATCCTGACAACCGGGGGATGCAGTTACAAATGCACAGATGGGACAGGAGAAACTTTCATTTCACGTTGTGGTTTGTGACTGGAAGGATTTTCACTTCAGATTTTGGTTTGTCCTCAGGAAAACATCTTCTGGTCTTTTCTTTCACCTTTTCCCAAAATGGTGAAAAGATATCCTGCCTGTATTCCTTGCCAAATAGATGTTTTTAAATGCCCTGCTGTCCCTACCTTTCCTGTCTCCTTGATTTTTCCCTGGGTTCATCGCAGTTTCTATTCTAATGTAGCTCACAGTGTTGTAGAAGAGGTTTTAATCTGACATGAAGTTGTAGCAGGGATAGAAAAAGAACCCATAAGCTGAAAAAAGTGATTGAGAAGGAGCAGCAAGGTGATGGTACAGTGTGAGCTGTACAGGTCTGCCTTCTGCCAGCGGTGTCTGGGGGGCTGGGGCTCCTACCGAGGCTGGCTGTGAGGGAGAGCTCAGCAGTCTGGCCCAGGTCTCTGGTTAAGCTGAGCTTTAGGAGCGAGGTGTTGCTCAAGAAGGAGGAGCCCAGATCTCACACACAGGTGGTCTCATTTCTAGGTCAAGCACACGTTTCTGTATCTGCCTGCTGCTTGAGGCTGCAGCCAGCAGCCCGGCCCCGGCGCGTTTTGGGGAGGCTGCCCCCCGCCCCGAGCGAGCTCCCTGCCCAGCCTCGGGCATGCAGGGCCCCCAGGCTGGGCACGCTGAGCTGGGCCCGGACTCGCTCACCCTCCCCTGCCCACCCCGCGGGAGCCGGGAGAGGCTTCAGCCTTCATGTCCCCTGGCTGTGCTCGGAGCCTCGGGCCCCCTCGGGGCATCGAGGGGGGAAGCCCCAGGGCAGGAGGCAGCTGCATGTCACCGATGGTGCCCGGGGGATGCGGCCGTGTGGCGCCGAGGCGAGCGGAGAAGCATCCCTGTGCGCAGGCAGGGCAGCAGGGGGGCACCCGCTGTTTCCCTTCGCTGCGGAGCCGCACGGGGTGATGGGCTGAGGCACGGGAGACGTCAGTCCTCCTGCAGGAGCCTGCTTGTAAAGAGTTTAAAAAAAGAATCTGGAATTGCCCACTGTTTTCAAAGCCTGTCTGCTGCTTGCTGTTCGTTGACAGCTCCAGAAGTGCTAGCAGCACAGCATTTAGTCACTGGGAGGAACCCACGTTTGTTCAGTCTCCAGAGAGCCAAAATTAAAAAATGTTAATTTGCAACGGTTTGCTGATGCACATACAGAAGCCGTACACTTCTCTCTTTCAGGGATGTAGGAGTAAAGTATACTGAATGGCACTGAAACGAGGTTGTTTGGGTGTTTTTCTTTGCAACACAAAATACGTGGTGTTACATTGAGCACAAATTTGGAAGCGATAGAGCATTAGACTGCAGAACGGGCGGCTGCAGATGGCTGCAGGGGACAGCAGTGCTCAGCATGGCTCGGAGAGGGGCCGCACGTCTGGGCCGCAGCCACGGCTGGGACCGTCCATCCCACAAAACAACCTGCAGAGAGAACCAACTGCTTCAGGGCTGAAGGTGTTTTCTGGTCACTCTCAGGAGGAAGGGTGGCTTGGTGGTGGGAACACTGGTCTAGGCTCTGGAATTCGGGATTCAGTTGTGTTCAGCCATGAGTGTCCTGTGGCATCGGATCCCCCAGACGACTGCACCTCGAACTGCCACCGAGGGCGTTCCTGGGTTTGCGGCGGGCTGCAGACACAGCGTCCTGGTTCTCCCTCCCAAAATGGGAGAATTTTAGAGGGCTGATGTGAAGGTTGTGAAGTTGGATTGGTAAGGTGGACAGCAGTCATGCTGTGCAAGCAGGTGGGAGGAGCTCCTCAGCCGGCGCGGCTGTGCCGTGTTTCCCTCTGAGGGCTGTGTGCCCGGGGCGAGCTGCAAGCTGTCGGGGGTAGCCGGGCAGTGTGGGTCATGGGCGAGACCCAGGGTGAGGGCTCATTCCTTCCCTCTTAGTTTGAGGCAGGCAGAGAAGTGCCATGTACTGACTTTAACACAGCTTGTATGGTCATGCACCACGTTACTGGAGAAGTTCCTGGCTAAGCAAAGGCTTAGTTAATAGAAGCTGTATGAGCCTCCTGCCTAGCGAGAAGTTCCTTTGGGTTGTGCAAGCTCAAATGAACGACAAGACTAGCTCTTTAGATAGACTTTAACAGAAAAAGTTTATCTGTACTTACAGAAGTAAGTTAAAACAGGGAAGGATGCTCCATCGCGGTCTGCATTTTGGTAAGGCTCGCAAAGACTGTTTGCAGGATGTTCAGAAATGTCACCTTTCTCTAGACAGTTCAGAGCTCCTGAAAAGGCCTCCCCAGCACACCACGAAGGAGCGGCCGGTCACAGGCATTAGGTACCATGGGAACACGCTGTATCCAGAACTCGTTTGTTGTGCTGTGCGCAAGGCAGATCTGCCTCTACTTGTTCTCTCTGTGTTTTCCAGTTTCCGTTGCATTCTTGAAAAGAGATTTATTTTTTTATTGCCTTTGAATGTATCAGCAACCCTCTGCATATTAATGGATGGGCTCTTTGGAGCAGCTATGTGCCATGCCATTAGCTCTGCTGGCACTGCAGCAGATGAACAGTGAGGGGCAGGCAGGCTTTCTGAGTTAAAGCCTTTTAAATGATCCCGTGGGAGCTGGTTTTGAAGTTTTTGTTTTTTTCTGGTGTGGCAAACTCTAATATTAGAGGCTTTACCAATCCCAGTGGGAAAAGCAAAACTAGTTTTCCCATAGGAACCTATCAGAAATGTATGCTGAACTCTCTTTGGCAGTGTCATTTACATGTCAATCAAACATTAAAAGAAATTGCTCAAAAATCACTTGAGGGAATTCTTTAATTAAGTACCATCAGCCAGCATTAACTATATTTCAATTACTTTGGAATTCTTGTTTATTTAGGGACAGAATTACTGCTTTTCTTGGACTAACTGGGCAGTGAAGACCTTTATGTGCAATGTTGGACAAACAGCTGTTGTTTGACCTGTTATTGCAGCGGATTTGCACAAAGGAGGTTCCTTTTGACAAAAGCATTGGCTGTCTGTGTCCCTGACCTCACCATTCAAAATGTGGTTCAAAACCAGCTGTTCAAAAAGTGTTGGTCTAGAATTCCTGTTGCACTTTTTATTGGAGGAAGAAATAGAAGAACTATTTTTTTTAAAATTTATTTTTAACTTCAAATGTTGCCAGGCACATGAAGGAGTCAAGAACTGGGTGGAACTGTATGATAGGACCAACCCACTCACTTCAGAGAACTGGACATGACCCAAAAATCTTCTGCTAAAGCAAGTTTGTTTTCATGAACTGGCAACGTTGTTTTTCTGGGCTGGAAGGACAGACCTTGTCCAGGCTTGGCTGCTTGCAAGACTGCAAAGCCAGTTCTCATTTGTCTTGTGGGATAGCGATTTCTAGCAAAAGGGAAGCAAAGCCTTCTCCCTTCAGCTATCCATGCTAAAGTATTTGTCATTTATGACCACTGTGCACCTTTTACTTATCTCCACAAACAAAGGTCTTTAATATAATTCAGGAAGAAGTGGGAGAGGAACTGATGCCGTGTGGATCTACTTGTTACTACAGGCTATCAATGCCGTTGTAGTCTCACTGAAGTGAGCGTGTGGAAAATAGACTGTAATGCCAGGAGTGGTGAAGGCAGAGCTGCATAAGCCAGGTGAAGGGATATATCCTTGACTAAGTAGGTGGAATTTTGGTGCAAGGCTGGCTTGCTTGTGCTGCTTAAAATAATGAACTTTTGCTGAACTGATTGGCTTTTCATTTGTATGTGAATATTCAGTGCAAATCCATATTAAACAGATAAAAGGTTTGATTTATGTTATGTTCAGAGCAATGCAATAAAAGTCCATAAGGGAACACCTTTCTAGTGCCTGGGGGGCCCAGCACTGGCACAGGTTGCCAGGGATGCTGTGAATCTTCATCCTTGGAGGTGCCCAGGAGCCCTCTGGACACGGTCCGGGGCAGGTGGCTCTGGGTGACTTGTGTGAGCAGGGGCCCGGGCCGGGTGACCTCCGGGGGCCCCTCCCAGCCCCAGCCAGGCTGTGACTCTGCAGCCACACTTTATGCATTTTTGTTGTTGCTGATGCTGTTGCCTGTCGCTTTCCAGCACTTGGAGAAAATGACTGCCTACTTCTCGGTTCATCTTTTTGTGGCAAATCCTTGTTCCTTTTCTATCTGCTTTTCTGCTATGGATGTAGGCCACTTCCAGAGCTTTGTAGAGTGACCTAGGTCCAGGAGCTGGAACACATGCATTTGAAAGCAAAGGCTGTCCTGCTCTCCTGAAAACTTAAGGCAAAACACACACGTTGTCTGTCAGCTTATAAAGCTTCTCTAAATCTTCTGAAAGCTTCCTCCTATGCTTTATAAGTGTGTTGAAACCAAGTCTCCAAATCAGGCTTTCAGCTGTGATTGGGTTTTCTTTGTTTGATTTTCTGCTGACATTTCAGTAGCGAGTAAATGCACAGTTCCTCATTACTGGAAAGGTGGTGGGGCTGGAAGAGAGAAGTGAGATAGTAAGAGCAGTGGATCTGCCCATGGTATTTACCCAAACAGCAAAGGTGTGTGATAGGGAGTGATTAGATAGCAGAATGGCTGCTTTACTTAGGTGTTTTGATTTTTTTTTCTTTTTTTTTTTTTCTAATTCAACCACTGTGCTTGCAGTATTACTGTTTGTTACTTGAAGCATGATTGGTCCAAAAAAATGAGTTGAGAACTGGGAAGAAATGATGTCATAGTACAAAAAGAAAAAAAAGATAATTCATCTTCTATTGTACATTTTTGTTCAATTGCCTGGTAAGGCAATGCAAGATGACCTGCTGTTCTTATTTGCAGTAATTCATCTGGCATAGCAGGAGTGCAGAGAGTGACGCTCCTGCCAGTATTTTAAAAGCCTCTGCACCACTTCTGAGAAACGGCGTGTCTGACGGGCCCCACGGCGGCGTTAGTCCTGAGCGCAGAGGTGCTGCAGAGGTGAGCTCGGCTGGCCCGCCGTGCTCAGCAGGACCGGGCTCGCCCGGCGCTGTGAGGCTGCCCAGCATTGCCTCCAGCAGCAGGGCAGGTTCAGACCCTTCCCTCTGCCGAGAAAAATTCCACATCTGATCTTGGATTTGACTTCTGTGTGGCTTAAGGATGTCACCTAATCCGCAGCTGTGTCCCAGTGCAGCTGGGGAGGGGTGTGGAGCCCCCGGGGAGGGGGCAGCAGGGCCAGCCAAGCAGGAGTCACAGGAGCTTTACTGGGGGTGTCGGGTTCAGCTAGGATAGGGTTAAGTTCCCCAGCAGAGAGGGGGAAGGGATCTCCAGCCGGGTTATTCATACCATGCTGACCTCAGGTCCAGACGCTGGAGCGCAGGAACTTTTTCTTTGTGGCTTTGGTTGCGGGGAGCATGGGGTTGTCTGTATCCATTGCGGTATTTCTCTGTATATCACTGTTATTACTGTTTACTGTTGTTATCATTGCTACTGTTGTTGTTCAGATTGCTTATTACACTGTTGTATTAAATTTCTTCTTAACCCGGGGTTTGTGCCCTACTTGTGTCTGAGGGTGGGGGAGAGACAACGGCAATGTGGTCTCCGGTCCCAGCAGGGCTTAAACCAACACAGGGGACAGCACAGGCAGAGGTGCCTGGTTTCGAGGATGCTCTGGGTGGCAGCGCAAGGTGAGGTCGGTGGAGTCTCCTGAGGCTGCGGGTATTTACAGTGCTGCCTCTCCATCTCAACCTTCCCTCTCGGAGCTCAGTGCTTGAGTCTCGGCTCTTCTGCAGATTTTGCAACCCCTGACAGCCCTCCCCCAGCCACCCCTGGCTGCTTCAGAGGGATGGAGGGAGGGAGAGAAGGCCAAAGGCTTCGGCAGCCCTCGAGAGCCGGGCCTTCTGCTGCCGTCACAGGCGGCTGCTGCTGCCCATGGAAGGGGCTTCCGTACAGCAGAGGGATGAAGTGGTGCAGAGGGAGAGGTGTAAGGGAGGGGCTCGTAGCGGGCTTGATCCTCCCCTGCTTTGGGGGGCTGTGTAGCTCCCCATTGCTCCCAGTCCGTCCCTCTGTGGGGCCGTTCCTGAGCAGGCACACGAGTCCCACTCTGCGGGGTCGGCAGAGGCCGGAGCGGCGAGTGCTTCCCTTTCCATCAGTGCCCGGAGCAGTGAGGTTCACCAGGTGGGATGTGCTGCAGGCAGGCAGATAACCTCAAAGTTCAGAAGCAATTCTGAAGCTTGTGGGTGTTTCATAGGAGGAGGTTGTCCCAGAATCTTCATTAGGAAAGTTAACTGTGCTTTTCCTTAGCAGTCAACAGCCTGCAACCGGAAAGTATTTTTGCGGCTCTGTGAATTCGTTGTTGGAGGACTGTCTTACCTGCTGCTCGAGGTTGACAGCCATGGTTTCATCCTGAAAGCCTCTGCAGGGCTGTATCGTGGAGACTGCAGCAGTAGGGGATACGCACCATGAACGCACAGAAGGCTGCACTGTTCGGAATAGTTTGTGACTTTTTAGGTTCAGCTCCTGCAATGGGATCCAGAAGCGGGGACAGGGACTGGAGCAGAGCAGTGTTCCTGTTAGAACCACAGCCATCTCGCTGGAATGGCATACAAATGCAGAAATCTTAGTGAATGTCCCAGATAAGAAACATTCATTTAAATAAATCCAAAACAACCAAACCCCAAAAATCCAAACCCCCCAAATCCCCAAACAAAAGTTAATGTTATGTAGGCTCATACTTAAAAGGAATATTGTTACTGTTTTATCTTCCAAGTGTAAGAATAAACCCATGGTGTATTTCCTTTAGTGCTGGTGAAAAGCCAGCTTTGCAGTCTGCAAACACTTGGATCACTTAATTGTGTTCTTCAGAGCTCCTTAGAGCTTTTGTTGAAAATTGGAAAATATGTTAGTGCTTTAACTAGGTTTGCTTGAAATCTACAGATACTAACACTGTCTTACACGGTGTCATCCTAGAGGGAAGTTCCTCAGGCTGCCCTGGATTTTCAGAAGGTTCAGGGGTATTTTAGTTTAGTAGTATTAGTAGTAGTAATTTTCAGTTAGTTGAAAAATGTGAAGATGTTATCCAGAGATCTCAGCAGAACTGAAGTTCTTACACTGTCTTCACCGCACTTCTTCCAAAACATCTTAATTAAATCCATGAACTTAAAAGCCTTAAAAAAATGGAAATAGGTGTTTGCTCTCATTAAATGGGTATATAAAGACATGGGAAATCTTCAGAAGATTATTTTTTTTTAATGTGGGAATTTCCAGTAGTGTTTCTGAAACAAGACATTCATACAGACAGCTTATTAGATTATTCCATGTGTTCTGTTTCATTTTTCATGCTTTTCCTTGCTTAAAATGGGTATTTTTCCCTTAGTAATATATTTTAAGCAAAAGAATGTGAAGTTTATGGTGTCTGTTTTTAAAGATGGGAGGTGTTCACATGCTTCCTCTACTATTTGCCTGATGTTTCACAGTAATGTGTTCCTTTCATTCACATGTCCAACCTGATGTATACCCTTTTAAGTATAATCTTACATTCCATAAAATAACTGTGGAATTGTGCAAGTATTTTTCTCTAGAGCGGTAAGGAAATCATAATGTGAAAAGACACTAGGTAGATTCATCAAAACCAAATTTGAAATTGGAGGATTTGCTTTAGTTGACTTCTCAATCTCTCTCTAAACACCAGTGGTGGCTTACTGTGGGAGCCAAATGTGTGCTTTTTCCAAATAACTTAAGTAACTGTGATTTCAAATGGCATTCTTTAATTCATTTTGGGAATACATGTTATCACGTCTCTGAGAAGAGATGGCAAACTGCATTCCTCCCAAAGTGATTGGTTCTGTATCCAAGGGAAAATACTCTTTAGAGTACTGAGACCTTTGAATATAAGGTCTCCTCACAGGTCAGCATACTCTGGAGCAATTTGCCTTTTTAGAGAACTGTGGCCCTTGCCTGTTCCTGGAAAGCTTGTGCACCACTTCCCTTCCCTCAGAGGTGAAGGGCAAGCTGAAGGAATGCTGTGAGGAAGGTACGTCTGCTTTTGTGTTGCGGTGTTTTCTTTGGCCGAGTGTTGTGGGTTTAACGTCTTCCCTCTGATCACTGAATCAAGTGATCTACAGGAAAATTTGCCTTAAAAAAAGCAGTAAGCCAAGTAAGCTATGGGAAGTCATAAACCGGATAATCGAGAGGCTGTTTGGCTTGTATCTCAAGGTGATTGGTGGAGCTGCTCAGTGAAATATTAGAGCCCTTTCTTTCAGTTCGGAAAACTCTGAATTGCAGCTTTCTTTGGTTACCGCTCCTGTCAGCGTGAGTGGTGTTGGGGCAAGCGGTGCTCTGAAAGAGACGTGCAGAAATAGTCCTAACACCGGTGCTGCTCCCCTCATTTAGGGCGAGTTTTTGTCCTTCACTGCCGTTTGCTGAGGCACTGCACTGCGAGCTTTGTGTACGTGCTCTGGCTACACCAAAGGGCTGGCTACCAGGAGCTCAGGTTTCCACGTACATCAGGGAACAGGGTGACGGGGATTTACCTCCAGAGTTTAGAAATCTGGCTTTGTTGTTTGGGGGGTGGGGGTGGTGTGTTGTTTGGGTGGGTTTTGTGGTGGTGGTGATTTGGGGGCTGCGTGTGCTCTGTTTTGTTGTTTTGTTTTTGTTTGGCTTTTCTTTTTAAATATTTTGAAAGGGACTGACTCCTGACAATGAACTTCAAGAAAATGTGATGCGAGCAGGTGGTGATAAATGCTGCCATGGTGAATTTTATTTCATGTGTTACTAGAGAGATTGGTAAAGCTCTTCAGTCCTCTTTATCCTCAGCTGGGTTTGAGAGGGTAGCCTAGGCTTCATGGTGGTGTGTTTTCTTGAAGCAGTGCTCACCTGTCTCTCTTTGTTCTTTTCTCCCCTTTTTATTATTGCCTATGCTTCAAGGATGGATGAAATTGAAATTCTCTTGTCTGAAGCTGTGTTGCATAAATATTTCTGAAGTATATTGCAAGATCTACTAGTATTTAGAAATGTAAAATGGAAGTAGCAACTGAACTGAACTAAGTATAGTATTTGTGATTATTTAAGCTCATGGCACATGGAGAGCCCAGTGACAAGTACAGTTTGCAGTACAAGAGCATTGTAAATGAGTGTCTGCTGGGAAGACAAGGTCTCAGTATGGTTTTACAAACCTTCCTAAAATTCCGAGCCTGATGCTTGTTGTACTCCAGGTTCTGTGTTTTACCTTCTGGAAAAATGCAAAGCAAATGCCAACAGATGTGGCGTTAACAAAGCTCATTTAAATTTCCTGTGCACCTGACAAGTGAATAATTGCTGTGTGCTCGCTTAGCAGAGCCGGAGGTACCTAGTGCTTGGAATATATGTTCTGCACTTATAGAGCCTGTTCTGTGGTTTTGCTCTTTTTCTAATGAAAAGCTGGGTTTTGCTTAAATACTGTCTCTGAGAATGTAAGTGAGGTTAGTTCAGTGAATAGCTGCGCCACTGGTGAAGTGCCCACAACCTGCAGTAGTGCCCGAGCCCCCGGTTTGTTCCCGTGCTGGTGGGATGCTCTTCAGACCTGACACCCCCCAGCTTCCACCCCAGTGCCAGGGACATCGAGGTGCTGTTTGGGCTGAGCGTGGCCTCGGGAGGAAATCCAGCGCTGGGTGTGGAAGTTAAGGATGGTGAGAAGCCTGTATTCCTCGCAGGGCTCTGGAAATGGCCGTTGTGGGTGTTTCTGGTTGGTGGCACCGAGCATTGTGCCACTTGTAAGGTAGTTTAACAGTGCAGTAGGCATGCTGATAAAAGCTGAAACGCACGGTTGTCTGAAATGTCCTCTGTCTAGACTACCTTGTTTTGGAGAGGTTTACTCATCTCTGCCTGATAAATTGCAGAGCATGAAACCAAGGCAAGGGGGCAAAAATTTGCCTGCTTTCATTTAATAGTGCTTTAGACTTTCACTGGAAATTATCACTGCATCTCTTTTACTTATGTGTTTTTTGCAAACATTGGCAGCATCAGACTTAACCTTAAAAAAGGAGGAAATATGCTATTTCTGTTCTACCTTGTTTTGTTTAATTGAATATTTTTTGAAATGTCTGCCATCTTCCTTTGGCAAGGCCTCCTTAAATCTCTAGCCATAAGAAGCACTGCTTGCCATCTGTGAACTGTTTTTTCTTTTTTTTTTTTTTCTTTCTAAAGTTGCTGTTCTTTTTTAAACTCAGCATAGACTTTCCCAGCAATTATGGAGAAGTGACTTCATTTCTGACAGCAGCCATATGACGAACTTGAAAGCTTCTGCGAGCAGCTCACCCCCCTTGAGCCGGAGCGTGGTGCGTGGAGCCCAGCTTCTGCACGAGCAGTCGTTCCTGTTAGCGTTAGCTGTGCTCCGTCCTGGAGCGCGGGAGACTACAGAAATGATAACATGCGAGTTTCTGCATTTGTACCAAGTAACTGCTGATTTTGGTAGTTCAACAACATTTAGAACCAGCATATCTGGAAGGACACCTTTAGAAATTTGTAAAACAGAATGGGTTGGGTTTAAGACATTGTATAAAACAAGTGTAATACTCAGCAAGGTTTTTAAACCTGGTAAATAGCTAAAGAGTACAAATCCCAAATGCAATCACTGTTGGTTATCTTCCTTCAGAATAATTTTTATTAGTTGCTGTGTTGCAGCAGTATGTATCGCATTTATACTGACGTCAGCCCTTCCTGTCAGTGGGAAGGTGAGCTCTGTCGCATCCTTTTATTTAGTAAGCAAAAAGCTTAAAGTGCACTTAGCTTCTCAATTTGTGTATTTTCATCATGTTTTGAACCTAGTCTTCAATGTTTTAAGAGGCAAAAGATGTAACAGGGGAAAATGCCGTTCCCTAACTGTGGGTGTCGGGGAGCACTGGACTGAACTTTTGGGGCAAACTGTGTGGGTTTCTGTATTGCTGGGCACCGTGACTCTTGCAGCAGGGGTTGTCTTCAGAGTGGCTCTAGGTTTGAGTTAGGTGATCACCAAACATGGTTCCAGGCACTTACTTGACTGAGTCCTGATAGCACTGTGGCTTGGTGGTATTTTAAATGTTAGACAGGAACTTGGAATGATAGTATTTCATTAAAATTATTTGAAATGATTAACCTAAGCTTTAGCCTTCACACAGTTGCTTCCATTTCTTACATAATTCAGTGTTTTTTCATTCAATACCCCAGAAACTCGGTGAGTCTGTACAAGGGAAGTCTGCAATAGGAAGATGGCAGGATATTTTTTGTTGCTGTAACTTGACCAATTAGCATGAGGCCATTATGTCCAACTCTAGTTTGTCAAATAATTTTATTTTTTTTGTTTTGACGAGAAATTTCATAAGCTAAAACCTTTATCTATGTAAGTAACTTCAGTGAACCTTGGAGCCTTTCAGTGTCAGTGAAACAAACAGAATTTTCCACAAATATAAACACTGAACTGAAAATAGTTTTCAAAGAGAAACCGCTCGGAATTGGGTTGGAGAATCCGAAGGTATGTGTTAGGAAGGAAATAGGAAGCATTTGAGTAAAGTTGTGTGTGAATTCTCTCACGCTTTTGTATAAGGATAACCCACAAAGGTGATGTTTTCCTATATCTGCAAATATTTATTACATTAGATGGATTGATGTTTCAAACAAAATAAAGCTCTTGATGAAATTTAGTGTAAGTTTCCATATGGAAACTATGTCAAACATAATCAAAGCAGACATGCAAAGTACTAACAGTTAGGCTTAGCAAATCCCTTAGGGTTTTGAGAAGACCTTTGTGTGTTAGGGATGAACATGCTTTTTGCAGATACTCACTGAAATAAGCCTTTCTCCTCAAAGTGTATTAATTACTTGAAAAGTAATCTGTGAAAACAGTCATAATGCATCTCTGGTTGTAAAGGACTCGCCATGTGCTTTTAAAACTTTGCCATTCCTTTCCCGTGCTCCTTGTGAACACCTCATGATATATTGCATTTGGATACACTTTATGGTGTTACTACAAATAATGTGGATTTCCAGTTGGTCTTCAAGCAAAGATGTTGTGACTACAGGTAACAGCTACCTGCAAGTGTTAGTGGATTGTTTTATCTCCTGAAGCATCTTCTTGGACAACTTTTTAAGAACTGATACACCAAGTTTTACGTTGTTAGTGTGGCATTTTTTTTGTATTTTGCTTGTCTTCAAGTATTGTGCATGGATGTATATAGATTGAATGCAATGTGTCTGAAGATCAAGGTTGTACTAATTAACAGAAATACGGGAGCAAGCTAGCTTTTTCAGCTGTCGTTACTTCACACATTTTGTATAGGAGGGGTGTGTGGGGGTGTGTGGGGGTGTGTGTGTGTGTGTGTGTGTGTGTATATATATATATATATATATGTATATATATATGTACACTCATACATGTGTGTGTCTCAAGTAAAACAGGGATGCAGAGACTACCCAGATAGCTGGAGTTTAAGTGACAGGGTGCACTTAGTTAGTTTACTAACACTTAGAGTGGAACTCTGTTTCCCTGACCTTGTATAATGCAGTTAGAATGGGTTTGGTGCAGGTGATACCTGATGGGGTTAAAACAGCATCCTTGAGGGTGGGCCCTTCTGTCCTCCCTTGCTGAGGAGGGGGAGTAAAGACCCCCAGGAGAGCGAACTTCAGCCCCCAGCCATGCCCTCCTGCCTCTCCCCGCCGTGGAAGTCCCTGTGTTACATTAACATCCAGGGTTTTGCTCCTTCACAGCTCAGGAAAATACAGGTTACAAGAGGAGATAAGTAGTATTTTAGTAATGTTAATTTTCCTAGAGCTAGCTTTGAAGTCCTATTGCCCTTAACTCAAAGGTGATGGGAAGGGGGGGAATGAGATTTCTTGGTATTCCCAGGAAATGGGGGGACTCCTGGCACGGGCAGGCTGCTGGCCACCGGACCCACAGTCCCCCGCCGCTGCAGCAAGCACCACCCCCTGAGGTATTTTCTTACACAAGTTCTTTTTCACTTGGACTTAAAGAGTTAATTTTGAGTTAAAACACCAGCCCTAGAAGTTAACCTTTACTAGTTCCCCTTTTCTTCTAGGGGTATGTAACTTTATTTTATGTTTGTGAAGTTGGCATGTAGGGTAACACTAAAGCAATGTGTTACTTTGCTCAGTTCCTGATTTACATTGAAAGTTGTTTGGGTTTTTTCTGCGGTGTTGTGGATTTTTTTTTTCTTGTTTGGTTGATTTTTTTTTTTTTAACACCTTCTGCAAAGGTTGTTTTGTGCCAAAGTGACTGATGAAATTCTGAGAAATCCTTTGCTTTGGAAAGTGGTTTCAGCAGCAGCTATCTGTGGGACATACAGCATCTTAACAGATTAAATCTTTAGTGAAATTCTGCAAAACAAAGCTCCATATAAAAAATTTGTGGCTAGGTACAGTGTTGTATGTTTGAGATGCAGTTGGTATAATAAAATTTTGGGGGACAGGAAACAGCCTCATTCAGCCAAAGTTTCTTTCTTCATCCCACCATTTGGGAAGTAACCTGATGCCTGCTTTTTCTCCTCTAGCCTTCCTCCCTACTTTTTCCCACTATATAGCTTTACAAATGCAAATTAAGGCTGTGCTTTTAAAGTCGATTATTTTTTCTTGAAACTACATACAGTCAGAACAGGGCAGTCAAAGTGGCACAACCAGAGCTGGTCCAGCGGGATGTCCAGGGCTTTCCTCCCGCTTCATCCTAAGGAGCAGATTTCCATGACAGTAAATACCCGTGTGTGCAGAGGAGATGGGATCAGAACCATTCCCGATCTCTGCAGAGGCTGGTGGAATGGTCAGGTCTTTTGATTGCTGTTTGCAGAGACATAGGCATGAGAAGGATCCTCCTGAGAAGCCTCCCTTCGTGCTGACGAAGGGCAGAGCGGATCCGACGTGTCTGTGATGTACCTGTTTCTCAGGTGCCTAGTCAGCACGTCGTGTTCACGTGTTTTGGGGTTGAGCTGGTTGTCAGATGTGCCAGCAGATAGGATTTGCAAAGCTCCTCAGTGTGTTTCCCCTTTATCTGCAGCAAAGCGTGTGGATTGCTTTATATGATCATCTTCATTCTTATCTCACCTAATTAATTCCCAGCCATTGCAAGAGCCCTCGGCAGTGATGATACTTCCAGCTCTCCTAGCATCTGTTTTCTCTCAACAATCTAATCTGCTGAGAATAGAAATATTTATTAATTCTTCTGCAGCCAATATATGGGAACGTGGGTGAAATTTATCATAGCCTAGCTATGATCTCGTGGTTCCTTTTGAACTTTGTGGAAGCTATCAAAGAAGCTTTGCATTTACTGAGGGGAATGAGAAATGCTTTTTTACCAAAAAAAAAGTAGTAGACTGTCTGTTTAAATTATTGAAGAACGAGAATCTAGCAGACAGAGCTGCTGGATTTTTAGACTCTACAGAAATCCAGAAGCCTGTAAACTTCACACAGCATCATATTCAGACTTCTCATAGGTGATACCAAATAACAGATTAATTTGAAAATTTCCTTTAAGTATGGATTTTAATGAATGGTTCTGAAGGCCTTTTGGCAGAATGTTGCTGTAGGTAGCAGGTGAACTGTTTGGAAACTGAGCAAAGAAATAAAGCTTCTAGTGCCCTGTGTAAGTGTAGTAACTGCTCTTCTAAGCAGAGGGGACATATTTCAGTGAACATACAAGCAGGCATGACCTGGCTTTAAAATGTCGGTCTGATTTCCACAGTTGTATTCAGTGTTTGCTAACACTGACCTTTTAAATGCAAGGGGGAAACTACTCATCTGCCTATGCTTAGAATATCCAGTCACGTTATCTGTAGACCTGTTATGACTGATTGTATTTTTTTTTTTCCTTTTTTCCTCTGGATGAGGAAATGTATACTGAGCATTTTATGCTGGAAGAATTAATTAAAATGATTGCCACTATTGTTATCGATTACATCCTTAAAACTTGACTAAAAGTCTCTGGAAATCAATGAGTCTTTTAAAACCAGGTCCAGTAAATGGAGATAATATTCTTCCTTCTCTGAAAGTTGGAGCTCAGAGGAAGGATCTGTCACCTGCCCTTGTGAGGAAACGCAGAAGGATTTGACTTGACAGATCCAGCATGTGGCTGCTGAGGGTCATGGATTTGGGGAGAGGGGGTTTGACGTTGTATTCATTTGCTTTTTATACTGATGATGTACTTTGGAAATCTGAGGTTTTATTATTTCAAAACCATTCTGTTACCTGCTTCTGATTCAGTGTTTTGATACCACTTAATGATAGCTGGAATATCAAGCCTTCTGTGAGGCTGCCTGGGGAATATATTAATCTTGTATGACTTTTTAGTAAGTCTTCTCTGTACTGGGGTTTTTTTTTTCCCCCCCTTTTTCTCTGTTTCTCTAGGGATCTTCTTATTATAGATGTCCTCATTTTTACACTATGCCATCCTTTCTCTTAGCATTTTTTGTGCTGTTCACATATCAATAGAGCAACAGAACTGTAATTTTCAATCCCTCCTACTAAAATAGGACAAATCTTTCAGAAACACGCCGATGACATTTTCTTCCTGAACTTTGAAAAATTCAAACGGGTCAGCTCTGTATTGCAAGGAACAGCAGCAGCCTGTTGTATTTGTTGTGGATCTGTTGGCATTGCCAGGAGGGCTGTGTACCTGCAGTATTACCGGCTTTTAAGAGTTACTGTGTTTAACATAGGAAATTAAATGGATTTTGAATAGTTGTCTGTCGGGATTAATTGTTATAAGCAAGAGCATGTATTAATGAATTGGCACTCCGAAGAGGAATACTTTCTAATACAAGCAATGGTTTCTGTGGGTGCTTGCTGTAGAGAAGGAGGGAATATTGGTCTGTACTGGTTAAAAGAATACTGCTCTGCTGATCCTTCGCCAGGGGAACGCGTCTGTAGTGCGGGTGTGCCGCTCAGGGCGGCCGCTGCGCCGAGGCCCG
>NW_020799105.1:26484326-26525534 GCF_003259725.1 Athene cunicularia
GTAGTAATGAAACACAGATCTGTCACCTGTTGAGTTTGTTTTCATTTTGCTGTTTTGCCAAAGCTGGGTGAGGGAGATACACCCTCGTTAGGGATGATGTATTTGCTTTCTGGTACATGTTGTGGTGTGACAGCAGCCCGACAGAAGCTGGGGCAGAGAGCCGGGCTGTGTGCACCACAGTTGCCTTCTCCAGGAGGTGTCTGGGCTCATCCAAGGGTGAAAGAGCATTGGCTCCGTAACTGCCCGCTGAGGTTGTGCTTAACATAATGACAGCCGTTTCTGCAGGATGTCTTCCTGCTCGGTCTGCTACGGCAGCTGTTGGTCGTTGCATGGTGTTTGTGGTGGGGGTGTCCGCCTGGTATGGCTGCTCGCTGTGGTGCAGGAAAATCAGATGTCTACGGGCATCCCTCTGCCTGCAACGATGAGGTACACCTGGGTGGTTCTCAGCCTTGGTGTGCATGTGGTACTCTGGCTAGTGCTTAGACAAAGTAAATCCAAACATGGAATACGTATTTTGTATCTGGGGGGGTGGGGTTTTTTTAATGTGAACTGCTATGTGAAATCACAGCTATCACAGTAAAGTTTGCAGGCTCTCAAGCTAAGGTTGTGTTATTTTCCATATCTGCTGGTTTATTTGTGTTTTATTTGACTATACATTGTGTTTTCTAGGAACCAATATAATATCAGAATAATTTTATGTTATTTAGAAAATACTTTATGCAGAACTTGAGAGTGTTTCCACAGTTTAGAAAGACCAAGCAGATATTTTTGTTTTCCCTGTATAATTGGTTTGGATCCACGTGCATGTTGATTAATGTGCTGTTGAGGGCCTCTTTTCTAACTGGGTTTTGAGTACCACCACAGAAATGGGACTTGTGCTAGAGGCCGCTGGGCAGACCGGGGGCAGTTTTAGGGCAGGTCTCTTCAGCTGGTTCCCCCAGCCTGTACCTTCCACGGCCCAGCTGGAAGGCTGTGCTGGTGTGCCTGGTGGAGCCGAGCCTGGGCCGCCGCTGCGAGCAAGGCAGAGCCGGAGTGCTGGGGAGGGTGTGTGCAAAATAAGTGACAGCTTGTGAAAATTTGCAGAAATGACTTGGCTGCTCCTCTGCAGTCCTCATGCTCCAGGGCTGCTCGCAGGCCCCCACGTGCAGAGGGGGGCCAGCTGGGGGCCGTGGTTCCAGTCCCAGCTGATGGGAGTTAAGATCCAAGGAGGAGGCAGCCTGCTGAGCGGCTGTGACCCAGCCTGCAGGGCGAGGGGCACTGGGAGGAGCCACCGCGAGAGAGGGTGAGACCTGCCTGGTGTTAGCTGTGAGTGGGATCTGGGACTTGTAGAAAACTGAAGGATTTTGTAAGATCTAAAATAAGTGAGAGAAGTGTTTTTGGATTAATGCTCCTTAAGGAAAAGCAGAAGTCAGAGCTGGGGATCTCTCATAGCTCGTGTTTCTCTGTCCTGGTTGAAGCATGCTGGAATTTCCCCGGTCTTGCTCTGGTGCTGTTGCCATTCCGCTCATTTTCAGCCTGACAAAGTGGTTTGCTAAGGGCTGGCAAATGCCTGAGAAACAGTTCGAAGTCTGGCCTGTAAATTCAGTGCCTGCTCTGGCTTAACCTTGGATGCTGTGAAGTTCTATGAAGTGCTCTCTGTGGAAAGTAATGTATATTGGATAATGCAGGGTTAAAATGCAAGCTAAACCACTTCAGAAGCACCAGAATAGACTTTTAAGCCTAACTTCTCAATCTTTTTTTATTTTATTTTCTAAATAATTTTCATTGCTACATTTGCTTTCTTTCCTATGATGGCACTATGTATTTAATGCATTTCACACTTAGAAGATATGAAGTTTTCAGTTAAAAATGCTATGTCTTTGCACTTCTATACCATATTAGCAAGTAACATAGTTTTAGTAGAAACTGTATTGGAAAGAATCGGTTGATTTTTGAGCACTAGTGTTCAGAGCAATTCTAGTTTCATCTTGTGGGCTAAATACCTCTTTTAAGGCTGGAGTGCACCTTGCCTTTTAATTTCATTCAGAGAAAATCCAGCAGGTTGCCTCCTATCAACTGTAAGTGGAAATAACCAGGATTTTGTTGTTGTTTTATAAACAGAAAATTGATAGGAAGGAACGAATATATTTTTTTGTGAGAGCCTTCTGAAAGTGAACTAAAACCATAATGGTGCGTTTCCATAGCTGCAGAAGACACAAAGGCTGTGACTTCTTAGTGCTTGTGTTAAGTATTTGCTAACATATTCACAGTATATGCAAGGTTTGGTCAATGTGGGAACAACGATGCTTTTCTTCTCCCCTACTACTTTCTGTTAATAGTTGTTCTATTTAATAGCTCCACTGAGGAGCTCTGAATAGCAGCCTCTTGCGTTCAACAATATCCTTCTGTTCTGTAAGCACAGGGCTGCTTCCAGGATCACCTCTGATGGAATTAGAGGGTATTTCATGAGTAACCTTGACTTCGGGTTTTAAGGCTACTAAGTTAAGTGGGTTTGTCCCTGATTATGTTGAAACTGTGAATGAAAAAAAAAAAAAAAAGTAGTAAACCTTAGTTGTCCAAGTTTGCTAGGAAACTCAACTTTTCAAAAATACAAATGAACTATTTTTAAACTAAAAATTAAAATCTTGCCTTTCACAAATAAGGAATTGATGCTCTTAGACCCTTCTTGCTCATACTTTAACCATATAAAAATCCAATCTGAAATGATAGATAGTTGGAAGTAAAATGGATTTCATTCATTTTTGAGCCCATCAAGTCGCTTGCCTTTTAAAGGTCTTTGAAACCTTTATCTTAGAGCTTGCAATGCTAGTTTTAATATCCACTTGTTTCCACTGCTGTTTCATGTAAACCTGTCAGGGGTATGAAAGCAGAGTACAGAACAGCGGCGCAGGGCATGTTGTGCAGCATGTGTGCAGCCTTGTCTCGCCAGCACTGCCAGGCTGTGGGACCCGCCTCACCCAGAGCCGCAGCCGTGACCCCGCCGCACGTCACGGTGTCTCCCTGCTGTGCCCTCACTCCTGCCAGCACGGTGCATCGTGCCTTTAGAGCAGGAGGTGTTGGTCAGAACTCGGCCAGGGCCAAAACTGTGTGGCAAAAACTTTTAATTCTTCAAAGGAGATATATCTATATGTTTGATATGTTTGTGTGTATACACACACACACACACACACACCCGTGTATAGGTGTATCATTCCTTTGGGGTGAGTGAATTTGCAGTCTATAATTGGAATTCAACTTGGGTAGATCAAATTGCTCCCCTGAGGACAGTTTCTACCAGTCTTCAGCTAAGTATTCATGATTAATTTTATGTACATGCTATGAATCTATCTAGGTTTTGAGAATCTGCTTCTATTCACTCCTCTTACTGGTCTGTAAATATGATATATTGTTTAAAAATCACAGCTGAACTGTAGAGCAAAGTTGAGCACGTATAATCCAGGTTGCTTCATTAATTGCTTTTTGTCAGTGTCATCTGATCTGCACGGGATGGTGCTGATGAGAAGCCCGATCTGGATGGATGGGGAACCTGGACTGTGATTTTTGCTTTGAATCTTTTGTTTGCATCCTGAATTACTTTTTGACTGTGGAGCTGCACGTGAACAACATGTCTAAAGATGCCTGTTGGAGCCGTGCCATTTTGGTTAAAATGGGACCCCTTCAGATCAGCCCCCCTCCTGGATGCAGACCCTGCAGCCAGCTGGAGCACGGCCCTGGTCCCAGCTCTGACACAGGGCAGGGCCGGGCCGGCCGGGGTATGGCCCTGGGGGCAGAACAAAGCTGGTGAGATGCAGGGTGGCTCCTGAAAGACCCCTTGCAGGCTGCCTTAATGAAGAGGCTAGAAATAGCCAAGTTACTTCTCTAATGGGAAATTAATTGCTCTGTAACGATATCCTCATTTTCCCTAGCCTGGTGAGATTTCCTTGCCGTCATGCCCTAATTTCTAGTTACTCGGAAGCAGCATCCTGCAGCGTAGTGCATCGGTCAGGCGAAGGCCCAAACCAAGGAGGGCTGTCACTTCCAGAACCCTCTTATGCCCTCAGGAGTGGTCACAACTTCATCATTTACTGTCTTTTGCACGTTAAGCAGTATATACTCTGAAATGTTCGTTACAGTTAATATCCTTCTGTTAATTAAAGACTGGAAATTAGAGGATAGGAGGAAAATTCTGGAGTTTTAATATGGGTCAGAAACTTGTCTTTCAAGGATCTCTGACAGGCAAGTTACAGTTGAAAACAAGAGTAGATGAATTTTAGATATATTAGATTGTGCCCTGTTGCTTTGAACTGTCTAGTCTCAAAATAAAATAAGTGAAAAGGCAAATGAACTGATACTGAGCTGTAGTTGCTGGCATCCTCACGATGTATCTGTCATTGTGAGGATGCCTGAACTGGCTGGGTGGGTGGAATATTGATCTCCTTAACCCTAGAAAAGGCAGTGTAAGAAAACTGGTGTTTTGCTATGGAATTTGGGAGAGAGCTTGAGATTTGTGTTTGAATGTGAATGTGTGACCCCTGAAGTCAGACAGTGTACCTGGATGGATGTAGCTAGTCCCAGTATACCAAAGCATTTTGGTTTCAACAGAGATAAAATGATAGCCTGTATATACCAGATACTAAGAGTTAATCTTGTGTAACTATGAAAAGTATTTTGTGTGAAAACTTAATGGGAGCAAAAGACACTTAAGCATGTAAAAAGGCTCTAAGAACAGAGTCGAAAAAGAATTTTCACTTATGTGGTTGTTTTTTAAAATACCAAGCATAATGCCTTCACTTATACTTGGCTTTACAGGTGAAAAAAATATTCTGTTTGGGGGGGTGGAATTCCATTTCTCCTTAGGATCCGAAGTTTGGGTCAGCGTTGAGGTCACCTATTAAAGCTTCTCTTTGTCTTCAGAGAGCTGTGGGAGTCTGCTGCCCTCCCTCCCTGCGCCAGCGGCCCGGGGTGTTTTGGGAGGACACAAGCCTGTCGGTGCTGGGGCTGCCAAGGGAAATTTCCTCTGCTGTGGGTGTGTTTGTGAAATGTCAACTATTGGTCCCTTTCAGAAAGGCTTAGATTGGTGAGAGACCAAGTTTTTAGTGCTGAGATTGCTCTGAACACTGAAATCTGTTTCAGGGATGGAAACAGTTTTTAGTCATTACTGTGTACACTAAATGAATATTGTGAATTACTTGCTGTAGGATTTGACAGTTTACATAACTTTTTCTTTTTTCCCTCTGGAATGGATTGTATATTCTGTTGGTGCATTGCAAGGTACCGTGATGTGGAGAACAGTCTTCCAATATAGAAAAGCGTTGCACAGTGAAAGATCTCAATATGGAGTCTGATATTGCCACTTCTTGCAGAGAGTGGAATCTGATACTGCAGGAAACAGTGTGCATCTTTTAAGTATTACTTAAATAATACTTGTGATCTTTTTGGGGGATGCCAGCTTCAGGGTCAGTCCCACAAACGCAGCGGTTGCTGTTTGCCGAAGATGACGTTGGGGACTCTGCCTGCGTGACCTTGGAAACATGGTCAGGCCGTGGCCCTGGGAAATCCGAAAACAAACATTTTCCTACTGTGTCTTTTGCTGCAAGCAGACTAGCATCATGCTCCCGTCTAGGGAAACCTCTGAAGAGCAGAGGTGTGGGAACAGCGTGTCCCCCACGTGTGTCCCCTCTGCTGGGGCTGCCCGCAGGCAGAGTGAGGTCTCGGTGCAGCGCTGTGGGCTAGCTCGTGCCCACGCTCTGTCACCCAACTCCAGCTATTTGCACCGTTCCTGACTGTCTCCTTCCTGACCTCTGGGCCGTGGGCACTGCCTGGCCCACGCCAGGTCCCAGGCGCAGGGAAGCAGGGGGACAAGCTGGGGGCTGAGGTCTGGCCGGTGCGAGTGGCCGGGCGCCTGCACGGCTCTGTTGCGTTCCCCGCACGGCCCTGGGCCCAGCCTGGCCTGCCTTGGGCAGGGACACAGCGCTGCCTGCACTGGATACTCTCTTCTGCTGGGGTGCCTTTACCTAGTCTGTGTTTAATTTTGGAGTTGATGAGATTGCCATCCTAGCACCCTTCAGTGGTGGTGTGCTGCCTTCCCTTCTGCTGGTCTCTGACGTTTGCTTTGCCCACTCCTGAGGATGGGATCACCCCAAAGGAGGGTGCTTTTCTGGCTGGCTTTTGGGGTGAGCAAGGGTGAGTTTGTCACAGAGGAAAGGTGTCCCTTTGGAGAAGCTCTGTGCTCCCAAAGCTGTGGGTATGCGAGGGGAGACCTTCCCCTCAGTGGGGAGAGGCCTTGGTGGATGTGTGGGGTTTCTCTTGCGACATCCGCTGCTTTGATGTCAGTGCCATGCTCCAGCTGGTGGAACTCTTCAGTAAAATTAAAAACTGGAATCATGAGGCTTTTGCTGCTACAACCTGTGGCATTTTTTTTAGAGTTGTGGCTTTTTTGGTAGGTTTACTGAGGGGGAATGAGAGAGAGATTGGTAAATAAGGTCAGTTCAAACTGTTACTCTAGTGGGATTGCTGTTAAAGTTGTTTGAGTCCACAGCTGTTGTGACAGATTCAGCAGAGTAAGTTTAAAATACCCAATGTTGTAGTGTAATGGTAGTTTTTGTTTTATGTGTCTGCCTTCCAACTGTTCTTCCATAATGGTTGGGTAGTTTTGGATTGTTCATGGTAATTTGAAGGAATGTTTTCCCTCTAGAAAAAAAAAAAAAATTGTTGTCCTTGATTATCCAGGATCGGGGTGGCAGGAGCGCAGCCCGGCGCTGCTGAGGACAGGGCTCCTGGGGCACAGCCCTGCTCCCCCCCGGGCCTGCCCCTTGGCGAGTTGTCGGGAGGCAGCAGCTCAGCCCGGGGCACGTGGGGCCATTTCTGGGCTCAGCCCGCACCAGGGAATGGCAGGTGTGTTAACAGTCAAAATTCTCAATCCCAAATGTAAGGACACTTTTATTTTTGCTTCTCGCACAGAAATTCACATATTGCAGCATAAGTACGTGTTTCCAGAGCTCTCCAAGGGAAACATTTACAAAGCATTTTCAAATGTCCTCTTAAGTGTGTCCTCATATTTGCCATGTTCTCTTGAGGTGCGTCCTCGAGCCGTGGTACCCAGAGAGTCCATTTCGCATTAATCTCACTCAGATGGTCAGAGAAAACTTGAGGTGGATTTTCATAGTGTGACCTATTACACACTTGGAAGGTTTCAAAATATGAAAAAAATTTCAAGGAGAAAAAGTCAATAAAAGTAATCTTTACTTTTTGTCACAGTCTAACTTGAGCCTGAAGCCCATTTTCCTAAACAGGAAAAGAGCCATTCCAGCGCTGTTCAGAAATGTTGATACTAGGTGAAGTGCACTTCCTTGTGACAGAGAAAAATAGAGGTGTTACCTCATTGCAAACAGGATATCTCTTAATAGCTAGCTTTAAATATACAGAATTTTCCATAGTGGCTTTGAATTTCTGGAGCCACGAACACAGAATAAATTTTGGCTGTAACAGTGTTATTACTGGCTGGCTGTCAGGAGATTTCCACTGGTACCTCGTGATACTGCTCATCTGGGTATTGGTGCTGAATCAAGACTACTGCTTCATTAAATGTGTCTACAAAGTGTTTGTGGAAATCGGGTTTTGTGTTTGGTTTTGGTTACTTTATTGCACATAGGGTTGGGTTGCCTTCTGCGTCTTGGGGAGTGCGGGAGCTGCTGCTGGTGTGGAGTCCATCCCCTCCCAGGGGCCATCCCTGCAGCAAACACACGCAGGCTTGTACTTATTGGAGGTTTTTGAGATGGAAAGTAAGTTTGTAAACTGAAGATGTGTCTCCGCCCCCCACCCCCCAAAAAATCTGTCTTTTCAGTAACGGGATTCAGTTGATGGTGAATGTTGTGTTAGAGAATGGAGTGATTTTCTTTAAAACACAAAAGGATAAGCAGGACTCAGAGTGTCAGGCATACATTTATCCTACTCCTGCATGCCAAACTGTATATGTACAGTAGGTCAGGAAGAGTTCAGTAATTCTGGGAAAATGTATGTAACATCAGTTCTCTTGCTGCAGTTACAAAATGTGTTACAGTATGGAAAAACATTCCAGGGATGTAACTTGTAAACAGAAAGTTTCTGTTCCTGGCTGTGTCTTGTGAATACTTCTTAAGATGAGTATAGAAAACAAAGTGCTGTTTAATGAGTTGAGGGGGGAAACAACATCTGACCTCTTTTTTTAAAAAAAAAAAAAAATAAAAATAAAATATTTTTGTTTGGCCCAACTTTTTTATTTTGTCAGTGAAAGTAGTGTGTTTTCTTCAGCTGCTGACTTTTAGGGTGAGGATCAGGAAATTGCACGAGTATCGCTGCACAGCATTTGCCTGTGTTTTGGCAGAGGGGGGAAGGTGCTGGGGGGAAGGCTGCAGCCTTCCACCCGGGCAGGAGAGGTGGTGCAGGGCCCAGAGTCTGCCCTGCCAGCTTGCCGGGACTCAGCCGCACGCCGCCGCTCTTTGTGCGGCTGGAGCGTGGCCCAGAGCTGGCTGGAGCCCTCGGGCCTGGCCCTGGTCCCTGTCGGCCGCGCAGGGCTACGGTGCCCCGTCCCGTGCCGGGGAGGGCCGGGTCACCCACCTCGCCGGTGGCTGAGCGCCCATGGCTCCCGCGTGTCTGAGAGCGGGCATCGCCTCAGCTGGGCTGGGTGGGGTTTTCAACGCCATATGGGCCGCGAGGGTATTTTTGCTCTTAGGTTGAGGGTTTTCACACCATTGTTGAGCAAACTCCCTATAGTTGCAAAATATCTTGTTGACTTCAGTATTAAAGAGTTAATAAAGTCCTCGAGAGGCAAATCTGTTTCTTGGCCATATAGTTTAAGAAAATAAACACAGGAAGTACAGTTCTTTGCGTTTTCCTTCTGACTCCCAGAAATATTCTTATCCCGGAAACACTCCAAGATAACTTTCCCCAGTTTCTTATTTCTGAACTATTGAATATTTAAAATCCAAAAAGTAGAACTGTTAGATCTCACAAAGTAGGTTATGTTGCTGAAAGTTAAAATCTCCTGTGCTGTGTGCTTTAAAGACCAGCTCTTTCAGTCAGCACATAACCACTCAGCCACCCGCCCTGGGTCCCAGCAGTAAAGACCCCATGGGGTGAATTTGTGGCAAGCAAGCTGCTGTATGACTTTGCAGTGAATTAGCGATCTTTAGTGTGTCTCTGGCGCGGCGCTGAGATTGGAGCAGAGGGTGTGGTAGGCCAGAAGACAAGGCACAACTATCTGTATTTGCCTGTTTCTGAAATGATTATTTTGACACCGATATTGGGGCGAGTGGCTGGCGGGTGGGACCAGCAGCATGGGAGTCACCCCTTTAGTAGGGGTGTGTGTCCCTCTGCAGCAGTGATGGTGGCAGGGCTGGAAGGAGCCTGGCACGGTGTTAGGAAGAGTTAGAGCTCAGCAAGGGGGAAACGCAGCCCGAACCTGGCTGCTGAGGGATGGCTCTGTGTGCCGTCCGCTGCCGTGGGAATGCGTACCGGTACCGTTACGGTGAGGGCTCTACTGAGTTCCTTTAACAACCTGCAGGCTGCGATTTTATGCGGGGGAAAGGAAAGAGTCTGTAAGAGCATAAACACATCTGCCTGGAGGGCTGGGGCTGGCAGGAGCTCGGGGGTCTCTGCCCAGGGCACTGGGGCCCCCCTGGCAGCCCGGTCCCTGCTCTGTCGCGCTGCTGGGCGAGCGCAGGGGTGGCTCATGAGCACCCCTCCTGCGGGGTGAGCGGGGCTGGGGCTGGGCACCCCTCACACAGAGGCTGACACCGCTTATTCCAGGGACTGTTTGGGTCTGGCTGGAATGGTCTTAGGAGGCTACAACTCTCTGCAAAACCAGGTGGGAAATTGCGGAATCAGGACCAGACTTTCTTACAGCGTTGGCTCTTGGAGCTCCGTGTGCTACGGGCCTGTTCTTGGGCAGAGGGGTGAGGCAGTGTCTGAAGAGAGGTTCTGCTTTCTGTGATCTGGAAAACATCTCTAGTTCTTTTGCATGTATTTTTGTTCTTGTATCTGTGGGTTTGTATATTGCTAAGCCGAACTGTCTGTATTTTCCTCTTGATATCTGTGAATCTTTCCACCAGTAGCACCTTCCCCATGAGCTTCTGAATCTCTTCTGGAGTCCCACACGAGCAGTTTTATCTGCACTAAAAAACTGCAGACTGTTTTTCTGGCTTCTCAACTTCAGGCTCAGTCATAATCTTTCTGGTGCTTTGCGTGCAGTCTAGGCTGATGGTCGTTCCTGCTGCCTGACTCCTGTTCAGGTGGTTGCTTTGCATCCCTACGACTGTAAAACCCTTTCCCTGCCTGTGGTGAACGCAGCCTTGTCTCGCGGAGCATCTGTTCAGCCAGCGCTCGCACAGATAACTTCCCTAGTCCATCACAGATGATTTCACACCTTGTCATGCTTCTTCATTTATTTCCCATTCTCTTATTTGAGAATAAACTGTCTGACTTAATGTAAAATTCCCTTGTTTTCTGCAGCCTTCCTAAGACATTTTTTGCCAAATAATAGTGGGAGCTTGGCTCCTGGTTGCTTTTCTTTGGTGTTTTTTGTTTTGGTTTTTTTTTTTGGGGGGGGGCAAAGTTTCTCATCTTGATTGCTTACTCACTGGACTTGCCAGGAGTTAAGTTTTTGCTCTGTCCCAGGATGCCTGTTATGCTTGGGAAACCTCCTTGTGAAAAATCTACAAAATTTTCTTAATAACTTCCAAGGGGGCACTGTAAAAATCTGACAGGAGTTGAATAGCTCACATACTGGAAACAGCAGCCTTCCATGCTGACTTCTAGCCCACTGATCTCCTTGTAATCTTATATTTTAAATAGTTAATATATGATTAAACATATATTTGTGTGTGTGTGTATATATATATATAACAAATACATATTTTTGTATATAAAATTAATTGGGGTACTGGCTGTTTTTTTTTTTTTTTTCTCAGGTGTCCTCATTGCTCTCTGTACGCTGGGGTACTGGTCTGGGGGTGGGGGGGCACTCCTCCTAGCTGTATTTCAGGATTTCACGTGGAACGGGCGAGCTAAAGTGAGGTGTTGCTGGCTGAAACCTCTGATGGAAGATGAAAACTGGAGGTGAAGCTGCCAAGTGTTTGCTGGAAAATGTGACATGAGAAACTGGGTCAAAATAAAAGTGGATGTAGGAGTGCAATCAGATGGGAAGCAGATCATAGAAACCTTGAAGGAAAGTTGCCCGGGGCAGTGAATTGGGTAGCAAAACTTGCTCACCTTCTGGTTTAGTAGCTGAGCTCTTTGTTGTCCCAACCACGGTGCTCCTTTGCATGTCTGCCATTACTTATGTAACTGCTGTAACTTAGTCCTTATCTAGCTTACTGACCTACTTTACCCTTAATGATTTCATTTGTGTGAAATCAATGCTACTTAATATTAAGCATATGTCTAAAAGATGTATTTATAAAGCATGGTAAATAAATTGGGTTTCAGTTTTATGAAAGAGACACTTTGAAAAATAATTTTGCAGCAGCAATACCCTGAGCACCTGTGAGCTGGTTACAGCTGTGCAGCCTGTCAAATTGCTGCTCACCCGCTGGAAAGAGTCTTCTTTTTGTGCTGGGGGCTGGAGTTTGAGATGTTTCTGTCCTTGTGGAGTGGCAAGGAGCAGCTTCTTGGGGGCAGCAGGAGGAGCAGGGTAGCATCAGGGGGAGTTGCCAACCCCCAGCCCAGTTGGTTACAGCTATACTCTAACTGGTATAAGACGGTGAAAATCAGGAGGCTGGGGGGCTTAATCGTTTGCTTTCTGGGTGTTAGACTTTAGAGAGTGCCTGTGTTATGTTTTCAAGTTTCTTTCTGTATCCAGTGGTGAGAAATTACAATTTTCGTAGGAATAATGACTGAGGTACTCACCTGGCCTTTGGAAGTTTGTTGGTGTTTTTTTTTGTTTTGTTTTATTTTGTTGGGGTTTTTTTAAAACATAAGTCACAAACAAAATCCACGGAGTGTTGAGCGATCAATGCAGTTGTCAGAGCTAACAACACAGATTGTACTTGATGCCTAATAAATGCCTGTAAACTGTTTGCCAATACCGTGTTGGTGGGCTGAATTGCAGTAACCTTAGTTCCTTGGATAAACTGCTGCTTTGAAGGTAGTCAGTTAATTGTAGCGGGTATATTGGAAACATGGGTAATTTCTGTGCTGTTTGCTTGCTGGCTAACACAATCCTTCCCTGTTACTGGGTAAAAATCTGCAGAAAGGTAGTTTGGGCCCTAATTAAATGTTATAGCTCAATTTCAGTTTTGTTTTGCAGAGTTGTATTGGAAATAACAAAAATATTGCATTATTATCCTTTATCACTGGTTTTAGTCAGTTTTAAAGAAAAAAGCTTCTTGTCTAGAGAACAGAAAACTGTGGAAAGCTATGGAGAGTGCAGCACATCTGATGGAGTTTGCTTTGATGATGGAGTTTTTCTCTTTGAAATGCCAGGTTTTGGTAGCCCCTTCACAGCCAGGAGTCTTTCTGCAAGCGCTGTAGATATGAAATACCTTTTGCACCACTACCTGCTCATCATACTTGTTTGTAAATAACTTAGTTCATTGATTGATCTGTCCACACCTACAAATGCATAGTCAGCTCAATTTTCTTTGAAAAATCGGTTGATGATATATTAAAGCTTCATTTGGGTGGTGCTAAGACTGTGTGTTCTGAGAACCCTGACAGCTTTGACACTTCCTTCGGGTGGTGGTCGGAACAATCTTACCTCTTGTGTCCATACTGATACTGAGGAAGAAGATGGATATTTGTAGAATGTGTTCTGTCCTGCTAAACTCCAAATTAAGGAAACAGTTTTTGAAGTGTTTGGGAGACAAATGGAAATTACATAAATATATCAATGCTTCATATTTAAAAAAGGAAAAATAAAGTAACTGCCTGTAAAGGCAGAAAGAGGAGAGCATGACATTTGGAGTGTAGTGTCAGAGCTGGCAGGTTTGGGGTGGGAGCAGTTGCGTTGAGACTGTGCAGAAAGAGGTCTCTTCTAGGAATATTGCTTCATAACTACTGAGTAAAAGTCTCACTTTAACCATATACGGTAGGACCAGGGAGCAAATTAAGCTTCATCTTGTGACATCTGGTCATACTCGGGTAACTTCTATTGGACTTCTCTGGGTGAAAGCAAAGACTTCTGGACTGGACCTTCAATTTGAGTTTAAACAGACATATATTTTACACAAGAAATGCACTCTTTTATCTTTGTTTTCCTTGTTGAGGGGTCTTGCAGCATACGACCGGAGGCATAGGAGCTCAGGAGGTGTCTGTTCAGGGATGGGTTTGAAGAAGTTTGTGTGAGAGGGGCCGCCTCTATCTGCAGCTCGGGAGGGCGGCTGGGGGCAGGACGCGATGGGGGCGTCTGAAGCGGGAGCCAGAGTGTCGCTGGTAGGGGGGAGCCCCCAGGAGCCCCCCGGCAGCCCCTGCCCGGAGTCCCTGCATGGGAGCTGGGGCAGCGAGACCTCCCGCTCGGCCTCTGCTCCCAGCCGGGCCTGAGGGGATGTCACCAGGCGGGTGCAGCAGCTGCCAGCTTAGCTGCCCCCTCTGCTCCGCTGTCCCTGGTGGCGGGGGGGCAGCTCTGAAGACAGAACTGAAATCCGGTGGCACCGCTTGTGGTGCGGGTCCATCACACAGACTGCTGGGGCTGTGTGTGTTTTGGACAAGGTTTCACTTTCACAAGCAAAACAGTGAGTTTGCTTGGCTGGGAATGCATCAGGCTGGGGATGGGAGGAGATTTGCAGAGAAGGGGAGGGAGGCACCAGGTATTTAGTGCTGGCCTTTTACCCAGTGTGTGGGAGTTCCCAGGCTAAAAGGTGAAGGCTTACAGAGCTGGACTAAGTCTGTGTGCTTAAACAAATGAAATGTACTAAGCTTATGTATCCATTAACATGAAGAGAAACAGTCAGACCATGATGTGAGGCTGGGGTGCTAATAGGGTATATTTCTGATCTGTTGCTTTGGGGCTTTTTAGAATTTATTTTAAGCAACAGTTGATTTTTCTCAAACTTGAGAGAAAAGTTATCCCTGCTGTTTATTAGTCTGTGTTTCTTTGTGTTAATAGAGCATGTGTTCTCCTAGTCAGGCACATTTTCAGAGCGCCTGCACCATCTGACACAGTACACGCCAACGTTCCTCGCTTTTGTTGTCCGCCTGATGTTTCCTTCCTTGAGAATCTATATTTAGTATTGAAAAGTATTTGCTGTGGTACAGGGCTCAAGGCAGTTGCCTTGCAAGCAAAAGGAAATGGTTCTCTTTAGGGATAAGAGTGAACGAAGGGCAGGATTTCCTGTGGAAACTCACCCACAGGAGAGTCGACTTTTACTTTGAACTTAATGGCGAAAATGGTTCAATGAAAAACCTCGACAATTTACACCAACATAAAAGATTTTTTTTTTCTCCCCTGTAACCACCTCCTCTGTACTTCTCAACATGTTTGCTGTAGCTTGGTTTAGGTCTTCTCTTGGAAGGTGGGGACCAGGGCCATTTCAGAACCACATTTTGGGGCACACTTGTCCAGAACTGTGTGGTTTTCCAGTCACTGTGGTCAACGTGGTGTGGGTGCTGAGGAGCAGCTTTACATGTGCCACGCGTGCAGTCATCCTAGCTCAGCTTTGTGCCATGTAGCACAGGGGAACGGCTGTGGAGTCCCTCTGCCCAGGAGGAAAAAACAGCTTTTTAGTACAGAACGGCTGTGGCGGGTAGGATGAGCCCCAAGAGCAGCAGATGTGTTCTCTGGTGAACGTGATCTGTTTTCCTCTCCCTTATTATAAATAGCCTGTCCTCCAGGATAGAGCAGCTGAGGGGCCGAGCCTGTCCTGCTGTGGGCGAGGGGGGCCAGCGGGATGGCGAGGAGCGCTGCCTGCCACCCTCTGCGGTTCCCAGGCCATGCCTGGGCGTGTGCCCCTCTGTGCTGGGAGAGCAGCTCCCTTCAGGTGTCCGGGCAGTCTGTGTCCGGTGCAGGAGATCAGACAGCTTTGCACTTGGCTTTAGTTCCTCCAGTAGCTGTGTGTGCCCCTGCCAGTGGGCACGGCCGGAGCCAGCTGGGCGTGCGGGGTGGGCGGCAGCGGCTGCCCCAGCACAGGACATGGGCATATGGCACGTAATCCTGGAGATCCTGCAAAACCAGAGTCGGTGGGTTTGTAGGTGGATCAAAGCCGTCCCCCTTCCTCCAGCATGGCAGAGCAGTGGCAGCATGAGCTGACTCTGGCATGCCCGGGGCTGCTGGTGTCGGCCAGCCCCAAACCCCAGCGTGGCACCGACTGTCCTGCCTGCTCGGTGGGGCCGGGGGAGCTGGGCTGTCTGGTGTGCTGGGGCTGCAGGAGGGGGGGGGGCTGCAGCTCTTCAGTGAAAAGCGAAGCCTCTCAGAGGCTATGCCTGACCTGTGGGAGCGGTCACACATCTTGACACCTAAGGTGAAAGCCTCCTTTTGCTTATTTCCTCAGAAAGTATCCCCTCTCCCGGGAGTCCCAGCAGGTGTGTGCCTCTCGGGTGGCCCAGCTGCCCGTTAGTGCGTGGGAAGTGTGTGGAGCACATGCTCAGGGTGCTTCGTGGTTGGTTTCCTTACGGCCCTGCTGCTCTGCGTGCTCCGGGGGATGGAGCAGCCTCTACACCAACCATGTTGGATTTTATTTGGGCTTTACTGAACTCCTGCAGCTCCTTTAAAGGTTCTGGAGAAAAAAAACAAATGTGAGCTCTTCCTCACAGGGCAGCTGTTGCTCATTTAGGAGCTAATTAAAGAGCGTGCCTGGCAGAAGGGCGCAGATGTGTGTGATTGAAGCCCTGTGGGGTGTGCAGCGTGTGCTGCGCAGTAGTGCTGAGGGGCAGGTCTCCCCCTTCCCTGTGCCCCTGGGGTGATCCACGTGCCCATCGCTGCTCACGTTTCTTTGAAGGAAGGTTGCAACATCAGCGGCGTTTCCAGCTGCCTCTTCTTGCATCACTGCCTGATTTGGGGAGCATGTTTAAAAAATGGAATAGTCCAGTAATGTGTTTCTGTACAAAATGTTCCTGCCTTCCTGATTAATGTTTCAGCTTGTCTCAGTAAATGGATATGATCTCTTTCAAAACAGAAAAAGGCATAGTTCTGTGCTGTTTGACCTGAGCTTTCCCAAATTGCATGAAGACACACACATCCCTGGGCAAGCAGAGTGGGCCTGCGGCACTGCCTGGTGAGGAGATAGCCCGGGCCCAAGCAGCTCGCACGGAGCCGGATTGGCTAGTGGCCTGCCGGGCAGGACGCGGGTGTCAGGGATGTGCCTCATCTGACCACGGGTGCCTTTTTCCTGATTTAGCGTCTGTGGGGGCCGCCATTCGGAAAGGAAGGGGAAAAAAGGATTACGTCTGTGACTGCAGTACACTTCACTTCTGCCTTTCCCTACCAACAGGAGGATGGTTTGAACGGGAAGGTGATCTGGAAATACCCAGCTCTCTGGGTGATTTTTGGCATTGAAAACTTTCTTGTGGTTGGCTCTTACCATGGCTCCTAGACGTGGGTATGGGTGTGTTTTCCGAGGTTACTGCCTGCCCTCTTCATGTGCAGTGATGAACAGATGTCCTTTTACATGAACTCTAAACTACTGCTGGGTTTGTGCTCATTTCAATCCAGTGTTTATGTAAATCCTAAAATTACTGTGGAGTCCCTCTGCCCAGGAGGAAAAAACAGCTTTTTAGTACAGAACGGCTGTAAAATTACCTGCCTTTTTGACACTGTAGTAACCTCATATGAATTAACATAGCATTACAGAAATTAGAATTTAGAATATTTATTTGCTTCTATCTCATGTTTGTTCTTTATTTTCTTCATGAAAGCCGCTAAAACTCCATCTCATACTATCTAGTGCGTGTTTTTCCTTGAGAAGTGGCGGGGGGACAGACACACAGCACTAAAACCTTCACTTTTGAAACCTTATATGTTTGGGGTTTTTTTGCTTGTTTCTCTGCTTGTAGAATGAGGATGGAGCCCTGACATGTTGTTTAAAGGTGTATCCTGGCTGAAACCAGAAAATCAGACTGTACATCCAGTCTTTATGAGCAGCAGTCTTGGGACCTTGGTACTCTTAAGGGGTTATATAGCAAGAGGCTCTTGCCTATAATCAAGGCCCAAACACAGTCCCAAAGATTTGTAGATGAAAATAAAGAACTGCAGAAATCAAAATTCTAGACATCTAAAAATAACTATTTCAACACTGCTTGGTACTTAGGTTTCCAAATGAATATCAATACCAGATTTAAATGTACATCTATTTTAAAAGCAACAGGAAAGTATTTCTATATTTTATCTGAGAGCTTGCTTCTGTTTAAGCTAAAACTAACTGCATAAAACACTTCACAAAGGGCCGTGCATATGTCTCTGACAATTTATATCTTTATAAGACTGTCTGTCTGCAAGAAGTCTGATAGTCTTTTTTGAAAACTTAACAGAATACCAGGGATGTTATTTCCAGTTGCATGTATCAGGTTTGCTGCTTCAGCTTCTTGGCAATTGCATCAATAACATTAATAAAATTGAGCAAAACTGTTTTCCTTTTAGCACTTTGTTTCTCTAAATTGTTTCTTGTCAGTTGACCTTGGTTTTGAAGTGTTATTTCTCCTCTTAGACTTTATTTTTACCATAAAGAATTATTTAGGTATTTTTCTTAAATTTTTTTCTTCTTGGAGCAACTGCATGCTAAGTGCAATTGTAGCACATAAGCTTCCTCCTGGAGGGTCCCGAGGATGCAAGAGGGGGAGAGGTTTTGGCCTCCCTTATGTCTCTGCTGAACGGCCAAGGTGTCAGTAATTATATATATCCACATATATGGCAGCTGATGCTTCCTGTGTTGGGTGGGTGGTTTTTTGTGTTGGTCGGTTGGTTGGGTTTTTCTCCCCATCCTTACTGTATAAAGCAAACCCCAAACCTTGGCTTTTGCTTACGGAGGCCTGGTTGTGACACACAGCAATAGAAGAGGTTGCTCCAGTTTCACCTGTCAGGAGAAGGCTCCTTGGGCCCCTTCACCTGAGCCGAGCAACAAATGAGGCCACAGTGAATTTTTGGTACCTGCTGTTGTCTGGAGCCGGTGCCCTGGTCACACATCGCTTGTGTGTTCATCCCTTCATTAGGTACCCAGAGCAGTCTGTGCTGAATTTTTTGCCAGGACAGAATTTGGCAGAGACTCATTTTCCTACTTCTAATAGTGGCCTGGGCACAGTATAAATCCTATCGATCCAGGATTGCCCATTGAGGAGCTCCTCTGCAGCGTGAGATGCTTTGTCTCGGCAAAGCCTGATGCTGTGTGTTTACTGGAGCTGATGGAGGCTGTTATCAAGCATGAGAATGCTGCCTGTTCTAAACCTGCTCTGCTGGGCTCTCTCCAGGCATTGCCAGACCAGCGTTGGCCTTTCCATGTGGTGGCTCTGAATAAAGCTGTGAATAACCTTTGTGGAGTATTGGGCCATTCATCAAAGATGCGCTTATTACAGAAACATGCACAGCAGCAAGGAGAGAAAAAAAATATGCTGAAAACCCACTCTCTAGATAAATTGAAATTAATTTCTAAGTACCTCCCTCGGTACTTTATTTCTGAAATAGGATGTAAACACGGTCTCCTCTGCTATCAAATACTTATGTTAAATCACCACATATTTCTTTATTTCAGTGTGCTGAGCTGCATTTTGGCATCCTCTGTGCTTCACTTGGCAGTAAATTGACCGCCATGCTCAAGACTATGGTATTTTGGTATGAAAGATCTCTCTTCTGATTTAATAGTGTGCGTTGGAGCCACCTCACTGACAGCTTGCACATTGCTGGTGTGTTAATCCTGGAACTGATTCCACAGCGATGCTGGGAAAGCCTCGGACTTCCATCCCGGCAGAACAGTGCCCAGTCAAAGGGCATCTGGCTCACAAAAGTGGGTATCTTCTTGAGGGAAGAGCATTTATTGCTGGGAGTAGTTGATAGACGCTGCTGTACACTAGTGCATATAGCTCACGAACTTTAGCTCTTGAGCTTTAGTTCATGAAAGTTCCTGTCTACAAAAGTGAGCATTTACATAACACTACTTCTTTTCTTTCTCCACGGAACACATTCTGCCTTATTAACTGAAGACAGTATTTTACACCAGCCTCCTCTGCCGTTACTCCCTGAGCTGTTTGGCTCATCAGGGGTCACAAAGCCGTGGGTGCAGTGGGGTACGTACACACCAGAATGGCCAACCCGTGATGCTTCAGGACATTTATTTCTTGTGTAGGAGGCACTGGGAGTCTATGGCACGTGCTGCTTCAAGATACCAGCACAGTACATCTGTGAAAAAGTCTGCCACTGTCACAGCCACAGGATTAGTAAGATATGTAGGATATTTTCAAGCCTCTGTAAAATCTAGCCTGCCGGAAGAACTGTTTTGATCATTGGCTTTAGTGGCTGCTCTCACTGTTGTGTCTTTGTGGCCTCATAGGAGCTCAGCAGTTAAAAATTTTCTGAATTTTTAACTGTGTCCCTGTCATAGCTTGGACATGTGAAAATTCAGATGAGGTGGTAGCAGCCACAGCTACAGGGTGGGCAGACAGCTCTCGACGCAGCTCACTTTGGCTTGGCTCGGAGAGGCAAATTCAGTGTCAGGCTCCTGTTGGTGGCTAACAGGGATTTTGTCTTTCCTCTAGCCCGTGTGTAAGTTCTCTGGCTTACCTTGCTTGTTGAGAAGATCTCTGCTTGCTGAGCTCCTCAGAGGTTAACAGAGGTTGCTTGCGGTGGGCAGATGGGGTGTCTGCAGGGTGATGACCCATTAATTGTGCACTACTCGATCCCCACCCCCCGCCGTGGCTGGGAGACACAAGTCAGGGCAGCGCTGCTCCCCTCTGGGCTGTGCTGCAGAGCACCAGGGGGACCCGCAAAAAACAGGGATTAACAAATCCATTCTGGTTGTGGTGGGGTTTTTTGTTTATGTCATTTTTCAAAGTTAGGCTCAGCGATTTTTCTTGTGGGATTTGGGAAGATGGGCACCTGAGTATGTTGTAGATTTGACTTTTGAAACTGGATCCCCAAGACAAATGTTTTCATACCATGTGCGTTTAAAAAACCCAGTTGTCGATAAGAAGTACCTATCCCCATATTCAACCTACTGGGAGTGTTTAAAGATCTAATTAAAAACATTGTGAAGAAGGAAACCCCACAAATACACAAGATAGACCGTGGTGGTGGTTGCTTGTGACTGTTGCCAGAGCTCTATTTTATCTATCCCTGTGCAAGAACAGGTTAATTTTATTTACACTCTTTTTCAGCATAATGTTTGTTTTCCCCATGCAGTTCCAAAATCAGGTTACAAAGTAATTGCAAACTTGAGTGTATTAATGTGGCTAATCCCTGCTATTTGCTAACAATTATAGTTTGTGTGGTGTTGTAAATACCGGGTGTTGGATTAACTCTTGTTGTTAATACTCTTAACATGCTGGTTGTTCAGATATCCAGGAGCCTTTAATCTTTCAATAAGATGTTCTAATAGAAGTTAAATTTGAAACACATTGGGAGTTCGCTTGGGTCAGTCTTGTTAAGGTTCACGGTGGGTTTTTTATTCCAGCCTTTGCAATTACTTGTGAATCATTATTTGCTGGTAGTTACGGTGCTGTGCTTTCACCTGCCTGGATTCACCTTACCCACGGGGCGTGGACGGGGACGAGCCCGTCGGGGTTGTGGTCTGGGCTCTCCCACTGCAGTATGTGCTCAGACGTGGCTGTGCGGGGAGCCGTGGCATGCCCGTGGGTGCTCTGCACACCCATGGGTGCTGTGCACCCCTCCTCACGGGTATGGCAGAGAACACATCCTGTCCGCATGCTGCATACCTTCAGAAACGTGTTTTAAAATTCTTTAACCTCACTCCTGTTAGGGGTCTGTCTGGATGAGTGTTGGACCTGCGTGAGCCTGCTCTTGCTGCTATCAGACATACTGGGTTATTTTCTACACAAACAGTTCTGGAAGTCTGAAAGTCTTGTTGCTCTGTCTCAGTGTAATGTAATCGTTAAGAAAATTACCAGTTATTTAACTCTACTAAAAATAGTTATGAAAGAACATGTATCTTCAATTAATTATAGCGTGGGAGTTCTATAATTGAAAGCTGAGCTTTGTTAGTGTCAAGAAGTCTTTTTTCTTCTGTGACACTGGATTAACTGAGAAAGCAGAGACACCTGGGACAGATGCTGACACTTTGTTTGGAATGTGTTGATGTATGTGTAAACACACACGTATGTAAATAAGCACACACATACACATGTATACCTGGGCACCTTTCCTAAGCCTGCTGCTTTACTAGGTTTTTATTCCTATGTATATATGAACAGTATGGCATTCTGAAGGAAAAAGAAGTGTTTGCTTTTCCTTCTTTTTTTCTTTTTCTGTTTATGACCCACGATCAGAGAGACTCTTGTATCACTGTTGCCCACTTAATACAGGTTATCGAGCAACTTTTTAATAATGGATAGAACTATTTTTATAAAGCTGTGTGTTGGCTAACTGACAGTCTGTCCAAGGCACATGTGACAGACGAAGGACCAGAGCAGTGTTTGGGCACTTGCGGGCTCAGCTGGGTATTTTCACTTAGGCTGCTCTGCGCTGGGAATGTGTTTCCCAGGTGTTTGGCAGGCGCGGCCTTTAATTGACTGTGAAAGCCTGTAAGAAAGTATTAGCTGTGTAAATCCCGCAGCGCTGCGTACGGAGGAAGTTCGGCGCTGACGACGAAAGCCTTAAGCACTTTTTCATGTGAAGTGTTTTTCCCAGACCCGGCGCTGCCGATGCCTGCGGCAGGACCTGGGTGTCCTGTTCTCTGCTCCATGTCGGCAGTGCCTGGCGGCGTCCGTGGCCAGTGGCTGTTGCCTCGAAGCCTCCTGGCCACCGATACCGCCAAAGGCGAGCAGTTGCCTGCCTGCGGTGGAAATGCAGCCCACTGGGTCGCTGTCCTTCTCTTCTGCACACCGGCCGCTTGGGTCGAGGTACCGCTGTCACTGCAGGCGGGCTGGTGCACAGCCCCGGCCCCCCGCACGGTGCTCAGACCACGGCTCAGCTTGGGCCCCTCTGCACTCCTGTTGTCAGTGGAGACGGACATAAACACGCTTGAATTGAGTTGCTGAACCAGAGTCTTGCTAAGTAATAGCATATACAAATCAGGGACTTCTCCTAATGTTTCTTTTTCACGGAGTGTGGGTGGCACGGCGGGCCCACCCTGGAGGAGGGCTCTTGGGTGCCGTGCTGACCTTCGTCTCTGGCAGCACTTGGCCATCGCTCTGAAGCTGTATTGCTGCAAGATACCTGGGGTGCAGTTTTCACCTTTGTACTCGGGAGTTACAAATGTGTTGCAGACTTGCATATAGTAAGTGATTCATAAACTTTTTCCTGAGATACAGTTGTTCACATGGATGGTTAGATTACTTTGTCTCAGCCCTTGAATCATCCTGATTAAATGCAGGCATTGTTCATGCTGAATTAGGTGACCAATTTCAAGTTTGTCATGTGGATTTCATTTTTTCCGTTGGTAATGAGTGGGTTTGGGGTTTTTTTGTTGTTATTTTTCCTTTGAATAGTATTCTTGGTTGGACTTTTTGTTCCCTTATGCCCCTGACATTTAGGAGGGGCTCCTGAATGTCCACATGGAGAACCTGAGACAGAGCTGCTCTTCAGGGCAGGACGGAAAGTTCCCAGTCCTGTTGAACAAGCAGCATGTAGATGTTGTTCCCCACTCACCAGCCTGTGGGGAGCTGCTGTTCACCCTCTCCCGGCATTGGTACTGTGACCAGCCCCTGCCGACACCCACCTGGCCGGGCTCCAAGAACAGCTTGGGCCTGGCTCTGCCGCGTGGCCCGGTGGCCTGTGCTGGCTACACCGAGATCTGCGAGCAGCAGGGTGAAAAGATGCACTTTTTCAAATTAGAGAGGTTTTAAATGGGCTTTATTCCTGTCAGGTCAGGATGGGCAAGTGACCAATGTGCAGTAACTCGCTTGGTTGTTCTTCCTCCTACTCCCTTAAAGGGCAGGAGCACCAGTACCATGCTTTGTACTTCCCAACCCCCTAGATAATCTGGGGACGCTTTTGCTAACAGGTGTTCTTTAATGAGAAGCATTTGTTGTTTTAATTCATTTTTTCATTTGAATCTTCTCCTGTGTCCAGAAGGAGGAGGTTTGTTTTCTGCAGGTGCTGTGTTGTTCAGTGACTACTTGTGTTGACAGGCAGAATACCGGGTCTCTTTCCTACTCAATGGCTGCTCTGAGGCTCTTTGGCATCGGAGCTAGTGTTGTGCTTCTGCGCTGGAGTCCTGCTTGTCTCAAGGTCACGCCGGAAGGGACTGTGTATGGGCACTCATGGTCTATCCTGTACCTGTCCAAGGACTCGGGTTCTCAGCCGTTTCCATCATGCTGCTGTGGTACTGTGGGGCACTGCTCTTCACATCGCTGCATTGTGTTTTCTCCTGTAGAGGTTCACCCTCGCCATGGTGAAGTTCGCATCTCTCTGTGGCCATGGTTTCCACACTCACATCAATACACTTGTGGCTGCTGCCATGGCCAGTTGTAGGCCCTTCAGAATCTCAGCCCTTTAATATCTCAGCCCTTTACAGTCCCCAGGTGTACTCCCAGGCGCAAGTTACTCTCTGTGCGTGTGGCTGGATTAACCCGTTCCCTGCAGAGAGTCCCCCACGACTTCCCCTGAAATCCAGAGGCTTACGTGGGTCCTTGCTGCTTCCTTTAGCAGAGACCCAGTGTCTCTTTGTGGTCTCTCTCCCCATGCCTTTCATGTGGCTGTGTTCTGTGCTCTAGTAGCCATAGGGATGCTCGTTCTGTGCCGTACGCCGCTCTCCAGAGAGCGTTTCTCAGGGGTCTGCTTCCGGCGTGTCTCGCTGCTGAGCTGCGCCGTTGTACCTCTGAGGTCACGTTGTTGTCTCGGCCATTCAGAAGCCACAAGTTTGTCAGAACTCTGTGAAGAGCACAGTTGGTTTCAGCAGTGCAAGATGTGATTGCTGAAGACTGGTGTTAGTGGGAAGTTTTTCTTGTGCTTTGCTAAGTGCTGTGATGGCATCAGCCTCATCAGCTGAAGAGCTGCAGCTTGTTTCAGCTGCTGCTTGTGAGGTGTCCACTCCTAGCCTTGCTTTTGTGGGGAGCTGTTTGATTTTTTTTCTTTGGTTTAGGGTCTTCTCTTAATATGTTAGACTGGTTTCAAGGCAGTGAGGCCCTCAGGGTTTTGGAAGATCTTGTCCAGGTTGGAGTCCTGACGGCACGTGCTACCATTACTTTTTAAGAATTAAAGTCAGGTGGCTCTTTCTATTTCCCTGTCTTGAGTCATTAGAGGTGAGAGACTAATTCTGGTCTTGGTCTCAACTGTAGTATATATGTCTTTGGATCCAGGTCCTTTGAAGAGGTAGGCACTTGATCATTGCTTCGTGATTTTCAGTTCAATTATGTCATTCCTGATATTTCCCTGAAGATGTGGCCAGAACATCTTATTTACTCTTTTAACAGTTCCCTTTGGTGTTGCTGTCTTAGGCTGCATGTTTAAGAGAGAGTGCTACTGGGTTTTGAACACCCCACCCCTGGCTGGGAAGGGCTGTCTCTGGCAGCCTCGGCATACCTGGTTTCCGTTGTCTCGGGGTGCTGATCTCTCACGTGTGCTGTAGTCTGTAGACAGCTTCAGTAATGTGGAAACACAGAGCCTTCAAAACAGGTAGTACATGCTTAGTATTTCTCTTTCAGTTCATGATGGTTTTTGACAGGAAGCCTAGACTTTTGTTTTTCCTGCTGTTTCTGCTGGAGATGAGTGCTGGCGAGGGCATGGCGCTGGGCTACAGCCCATTAATCTGACTTGGCTTCTGCAGAGCCGCCGTGTCCTGCAGCCTTTCTCCTTGCAGGGGCTGCAAGCAGCGTGTTTTCTGCATTACTCCGCAGGAAGCTGTAGCTGTTTCAGTTTCTTTCTCTGTTCCCACCATGTATTGTGTCTTGATTTGCACCCACTCCCAGGAAGGGAGATCAACAGAGAAGGTAAACAAAATAGGGGTTGACTGCATTTTTAGTTACCAACCCAGCACTGCAGTGAGCCTGGTGCCAGCCAGGCTCTGTCCCGCAGGGCGTCAGTCCAGGACAGCCTGTCTGTTAGTCTGTCCCGTGAATTCTGCCGCCCTCCCCGGGAGGGGAAGAGGGCTTTGGCCCCAGACCATCTTCGCTTCTTGGTGTTGTCCCTCTGCATTGTGTCTGTCTCCAACAGCACTGGCAGGACAGTCAAGCGTCCCAGGGGGTGGGAAGGATGGGCACCAGTCCCTTCCCCTTCCTGTCCCCTGACACCCTGTTCCACCCCGAGCACCACCTTCTGTGCCTTTGCTTCCTCATGGCTCTTGATTCTGCATCCAATGAGCCACTGCTCTTCACAGTCCAGGAGTGAAGCTGCCTTAAACTTTACAATGAAAGACTTGTGTGTCCAAAGCACCATTTTTTCCAACTGCATTAATTGGTCTCGTTATATTACTTTCCTGTGCATCTGGTTTCTTAAGCTTAGTGACTGTCACTCTGTGGGGTACGATGGCAGGAGGATGAGGCTCTCTTCTACTGCCACTTGGGAAAGCTATGAGCTTTCAGAAAAATTGAAGTAAGCGATACTGCATTTGCATTTGGAAGATATTTTTGCAAATGTATGTAATAAACCCACAGCATTTAAGTAAAAGTTCAGATTTTGAAGAATCTGCACTTTTCCATAGAAGTCTTCCTCAGACTCGAGTAATTCTTGTTTTCCTGTTGATCCTGGCTGGTTTGTCTACAGCGACTTTGAAATGTGCTAAACTAATAATGTGAATATAACATGCAGGTTATAATCTTTTTGTTTGTCAACTGTAAATGTAAAGTTGGTACCAAATGCTATGATAATAGTACCCATTTGATACGGATTTTCTTTAGCATCATCTGTATAGTTTGGTATTTAGAGCGTAGCAATGGGAGGGCTTATCAGTCTGTTTGAAGGTAAGAAAAGATTTCATTTCAACAGATCTTTGAATATAAATGTCAAGAAGTTGCCAGTAAACTTCTAAAGATACTATAGGAGATCAAAAATCTTAATCTAAAATCTTTATCTTAGCAATTCTAGCAAATAGCTGGAACAATCATGTTGCTGAACCTGAAACCAATTTTTTGAGTAAATCTGGTCAAACAGAACTTGATTAAAGGTTGCTTTTCAATAAATAAGTAGAAAACCAAACATAGCAAAGGCATGGAAAAATAACCTCTAATTACTTTTTTTTTCTCTGAATAGCACGTAGGTTGAAGGGAGGAGGTTAGAAAGGCTCGGTGCTGCCTGGGACTGCATCCCTGGGGTGCGTGACTTGAGCAGGGCCGGTGTGTAGCTGCGCAGTGCCGAGACGCCCTCGGAGCTCCGTGTTCCAGGGGATCCCGTAGCCCACATGGGGTTCATAGGGCTGTTGAAGTTGGGCATTTAGAGCTTTTGGTTGGTTGTAGCTTCTGTTCAAGTCAGTGTGCAGAGTCCAACCAGGCAGTTCTCCTCTGTGTTAATTTTGCTGCTCAGGGAGTTTTCAAAGTGAGTCAAATTTTTTTTTCTTCTAGCTTAAAAAATGAGTCTATTCTTCGCTAAAAATAAACTTCACGAAATAGAACCTGCTTTCTATAATTCATCTACTTTCTTCCATTTCCCTCTGAATGAAACTAAAAAGAAATTTTCCAGACTGTTAATTTGGTTTCACTTAGTTCTCTTTCCTTTTTCTCCTTTTGAATGAAAGGCTTCTTACCCTGTCTAAATATATTTTGTCTTTTTCCTTTTCTGAAAAGACTTCTTCCCTGTCTGAATATATTTTTGCAACAGGCTTAAAGCTTTCTTTTGGCTGTTGGGTGTAATTTTGCAGGAGATGGAAACACTGGAGAGAAGAGAGACTACTTGTATGTTCATTTTAAAAAGCTGCTTGTTTTCAGGATATTACCAACTCATGTGGTATCCATGTGTTCCCAAGCTTACTCCTCTTTCTTATAAGCTTGACCAATACAGTAACCAGTGTGACATAAATAGACTTAAAATGGAAACTCGGCATGAAAGGAGATGGTTTTAGTGGGATTCAGAATTCCAGGAAAAGGTCAAAACAGCTTTTAATTGAAGGGAGCAGCGGCGCATGGGGCGCGTGTCCTGTTATTTTAACATGGACCCCACGTGGTTCTGCAGGCTAGAAAGAAGTCGTGGCTGTTTTGGAGGGTGGGGTTTCTGTCTGTGGCTCCGTTGAGTCAAAATGTGTGCAGTTCGATGGGATGGTGGGATGGAACCAGGACAGTGCTCAACTACAGCAGCACAATCTGAAGAACAGCAAACTTCCCAGGCTTCTGTGTGTGTCTGAGGAGGTGGCCTGTGCGCACCTGCTCAGCTGGAACGCCGCACCTAAAGCAGGCCGGCGCTCCTAGGGAAGCCGTGTTGGCAGGCTTGGCATGCTCAGCACAGGGTGGGGCAGCCGGCACCACGAGGGCAAGGCGGGACGGTGTGTGAGAAAAGCACTTGGCGCTCAGGAGAGAGACTCCTTCTGGAGGGATGCTCGGACCTTTGTCTTGTGTCTTTCTTTTGTCTTTCCTGATGTTACTCGAGCCCGTTGGCCCTTTGGCGGGTCCCTGAGGGTGTGAGCTGAGGCTGTTGTGCAGGCGGGTCAGAGGACTCCACGTAAACCCAAGTCCCTGATGCGGGACTGGAGGTGGAGGAAGCCAGAAACAAGGATTCTGATAAAGCAGGGTTTGGATTAGTGAATGGGGAGAAATGGTTCATCAGTAAATGGGTATAAAAGGATTTAGCATTGAAGAGGACAAGGAAAAGATTAATTTCAGTTACACTACAAAAAGAATGAGATAATTTAATGAAGGACAGAGTGTGGAGAGAAAGAGTGGGAAGAAGGCCAAAGACTATGGCAGACATGAAATATAATGTGCCTATTTTTAGACAGAAAAATAAGAGGAAGATAAATTACCTTTCCACTTGATTGTTATCTCCAGTCCTTCAAAACTTGAAATTGTTTTATTTATACAGAGGTGACCAGGAAGGAGTTTGAGGCAGAGGGCTAGATTACAGAATTTACCACACAGTGGTAAAAGAGGAAAGAAAGGACGTGGTCATGCCCCAGGAGGGACCACAGGAGGAGGGCATGGCGGTCAGGAGCGTGGCAGGGTCCTTCTTGCCGAGTGCCCAGAGCCAGCGAGGGGACGGTCAGCCTGGGCGGAGCCCGAGCTGCGGGCGGGCGGGGGGTGAGTCGCAGCCACCACAGGGCTCACTGAAACCCCCGGCCCTGCACTGAGGAGCCCTTGTGGGCAGCCCCAGGGCCCCATTAGCATCGCATCTCCCAAAATTACCGGCCAAGGGACTTGACTGGCATCTTCCAGTGGAGTTTCTCCTGCTCTGATTTGTGCTTCTGTCACTGTGTCTCCAAACCTCCCTGCCTTGGGGGGATCCCAGAGGAGAGAAGGGCCGACAGAGCCTTACCCTGCATCCGTCCATCTTGCCTCACTGGGCTTCTGCCACTCGCTGTCACCCTTTCAGAACAACTCAGCTGTGAACTGTGATGTTCAGCCAACCAACCCCTCACTACCCTGCGGTGGTGCAGTTAGCCACCCTTTACAGAATTCCTTTGTTCAGAACAGGCCCGTGGGAGCTGGGTGCTCAGCTGCAGGCCCTGTTTGGTGCCTCGTCTCCCCGCTGCCAGCCCCGGGGCAGGCCGGTGGGCAGTGCTCCTCGGTCCCGGCAGGGACAGGGCCTGACCCCGCGGCCAGCCCTCGGCCTTTCACATCTCTCCAACACCCCTCTCTGCCAGAGAGCACTCCCGACTGTGCAGCCTGGGTGTTTCCATTGTGCTGCTCGGTGAGGAGAAAATTGGGAAGGTTGTGCAGCTTTTGGTGGCTTCCTTCATCTCATTGTACCTGGCTTAGTTCTGGAATTATTTCTAGAAATGCCTCCCCCCCTCCCCAAGACTTTGTTCTTTGTGGTTAATTACAGGGGTGCGCAGGCAAGTGAAGTTGTGAAACTAGGTGTACCTCTACTTAGTGACCTGAATTCATTTTTTCTCTTTGTTTGAATGCTCGCAAATCTAAAATACAGCGGGTGTCAGGAGCGACTGTTTCGGCAGGGTGTGGAGCTGCGCTGAATTTCTGCCCATGAGGAGTGGAGTGTGGGTTGTCCAGGCTGTCAGTGGGGTCGGGTCCATCCTTCTGCGCTGAAGTTCTTGGTGCACAGCAGCTCCACAGAGGACATCTGCCAATGGCTTCCGCATAGTCACTGTTGGGGTTAAAAATAAGAAGAAAATAAATAATTTTTTAAAAATAAACAAACCAAAACCAACTCCAAAGAACTGTTCCTCCACAAGAATCTATTTGCAGACTGCTCATGTTTTCACAAATATGTGAGGTAGTAGATACTGCAATAGCTAAATGTGGCAACAGGAATGCTATTAACAGCTTTTATTTTAATCGTTGCTTGTGGCTGACTCCTGCTTACATTCAAAACATGTTCCTGATCTACCTTCAAAAAAAAAGTTGCTGTGGATTTGTTTCATGTAGGTTTGAGATTTTGAATTTTCTAGGGAGCTCTGAGTTTTCTGTGTGTATTTGTATCTCCTCCAGTGGGAGGTATGGGTCGATACAGCGATGCTCTCCATTTATTCTATCTGTCATGCAAGGATCTCACAGCTCTAATGAAGACAAGTAAATAGTCTGGCCCCTCTTGTCCCAGGCTGGGAAGGGGAGGCAGCACAAGCAGCTTGTCGCTGGCTTTCTGCCGTGACTCACGGTGGGGGGGCACTGGTCACAGAAGGGTCCAGTGATCCTCAGTACGCCTCCAGGAGCTGGGGTGGCAGAGCTGCCACTGAGGGTAGGGCTCACTGGTTTTACACTGCTGTAGCCTCTTCTGCTGCTTCAGCACCAGTCCATGTTAGATGGTGTTTGGATGATGTTTTATTGCTGTAAATTCTTGCTCTGTGCCCTTGCTGTGAGCAACGTCCCAGGGCATCAGAAGGACTGGGAGCACAGGAAACAAAACCCAGTAACCCCCCGTCCCTTCTCGGGACCAAAGTCATCATTCCTCCCTGTGACAGAGGTTGCCCTTGGGTGCCGCACGGGGCGCGAGCGGGGAGTCCTCGAAGAGTCGGCTCACGGGGGTAGGGCTGGGTGAGCCTGGGGTCACTGTGTGCTCTGAGGAGCCTCTGTAGGTGGCTCGTCTCAGGGGCTGCTGCCACTGCTTGGGATTCGCTTTGACAGATTTTTCAATGTTTGATCTGATTTCTCAAAAACCATCTCATCTGGCATATGGGAGGTAGGTGCGGAGCTGCGGGAGGGCCCTGGAGCTGTCTTGTCAACTTCCCTCTGATGTACAGCCTTGTTTTCATGTTTAATCTTGCAGTGTTTTCATTTAGCCATGTAGTAAATGAAGGAACTTTTACCACTTGCAGTAGTATTTAAAAACAAAAGTAAGGTTGTGCCTTCATTTCTCCCTGGGATTCCACAAGTATTAATAACTTGCTTTAAATATTCCTGATTGGCAGCAATTTCTTCTCCCTTAAAAAGCCGTAGCTAATATAAATTAACGTGAATAGCTGCACCATCCTTATTTACAGATTTGCACTCTGGTTTAACTGAGAATCTCAAAACATGCTAAATAACAACCTTATGGCTGTGCTTAAGTAGAAGACTCTGTCTGAAATTAGGTAAGGCTCTCAGGAATAGCCCTGCGCTCTGGGGTGCGTTTGCCTCACTCAGGTTTGCATTCTTTGGGATATTGTGTCACATGTCATTTAGCTCCTGTCTGTAAATATAGGCTGAAGTGGGGTTTGGTCTTCTTTAATGGGTTTACAAAAATGACTGACTTCTGTTAATTTTGGATTATTCTTAAGAGGTTCCCAGAACATCAACTGGCATAGAGAGAAGTGAGGAGTGCGTGGGGTTTGTCTGTTTTTTAACATACCTATTGCCTCCTGAGCAAGGCCACACTTCTTGTTTTGACAATAAATACACAGCACTGCTGAAGTCTGCTTGTGGCCTAGCACAGGACTTGCCTATCCAGGCTTTCGTAACTACCAGAAAATATTAGTTAGAAATTTCACAGTCCCCAGGATCTATCTTTCCTGATAGTCTGAATCTGGCCTTTTGGTTTAGATCATATGCAAATCATATACAAAGCATGCTCCCAGTTCATATCTGTTTTGTAGAGTGATTAAAAAAATCAATAACTCCTGTGCAATAACGTCAGGTTAGGAGTCAGCCTGAAATCACAGCAGCTCCTGGTTTGCTTGTTCTCTTGTTGCTGCTTTTGTAAAAACACCAGTCCTTACTGTTGCTCAGTGGGTTGTCTCATTAAGTTCAGAATGAGCAGAAAAAAAGAGTTAAGTAGCTAAATAAGCAGTTAATGAGATGGCATTTTTAGAGAGACTGTTTTATTGCTGGCCTGGCTGCCTTCGGCTTTTTATTTGTGTCTGCAGCTTCCTTACTCTGGCTTTGAGTTACGCTGTTCGGCTGAGGTGAAGGGCATGGGTGGGAGACATGGATGTTTTGTTCTGTGTGCTTATTAATTTAAGACATCCCTGAGCACGGGCCAAGATTCATCCCGGTTGGCTTCAGGCGCAGAACAAGGGGCTGCTGCTCCGAGTGCAGCCACCCCCATGTCCCCGCGTTGGCGGCTCCCTCGCACTGAGCAGTAACTTCTGTAGGAAATACTGAGAAAGTTATTGCTGGAAAAAATAATTGTACAAAAGGAGTGAAAATTTCACCTTCTTGTAATGTCTGAATTACAGAATTGTCAAGGAGTAATCAACAAAAGGGAGGTGGTGGATATGAAGGGAAAAACATGGTGTTTTTTTCCCCCAGCTTTCAAAAACCTTTTGTAGACTTGTAGGCCTTACAAGTTTGCAAAACTGGATGACTTTCATAGACTTACAGACCAAAAAAAACCTGGTTTTGACTACTTACAAATCTTTATAGCCACCTATGGGCAAATCTTGCAACAAGCTGTCAGTACAAATTAGGAAGTTCAAAGTTGTATATAACTATTTGAAAGTAACAGAATTGATGGGAAAATAGAGCAGAACAGAAATGTCATGTCTGTATGTTTGCCTTCAGGCAGTTGGTGTCATAACTGTTACTAAGGGGAGGGTGTTGAGACATCTCTCTGGTTTCCAGTTCAGCACGTTCTCCTGTCTCCCACAGATACTGTACCTTCTTGCTATTGCTGTGAGAGAAAAGTCTGATTTGGGTTTTTATTCTCCACTATGACACAAAAATTATCCAGAAGTCTTGTTGCTGAAGATAAAACTCAACAAACGTTTTTCTCGTAGCTGTGCATTTCATGTGTGAAAATCAGTTCTCTCCGTCCATAACCATATCTGGGCTGGGCTGTTTCTGGAAAGGCAGAGCTTTATACTTACTGTATTTTTATTGCTTTTTGTAACTTCTGTAGCAATCTTGAAGTGCTTCTCCCAGTTTGTCCTTAACAGGAGTCCTACTGTGCTCAATCACCCCGCAAAAGCACGATTGTTCCTCTGAGCCAGTTCGTTAGGAGTAAATCCGTGTACCTTGAAGCTCAGGTTACGAGAGCTGGGTGTCAGCACTTCGTTTTGATATCCAGCCAATGAACGTGTACTTTTAAAAGCACATACTTCACTACGTACCAAGTCTGTTGATTTAATTGCTTGATAATCTTGTATGTGTACAGCCGTTATGGAGTCATATGCAAAATGTATGACCTTAGTGAAAATCTGAGAAGGGACTCGGAAGCGAAAAGGGGAGGCCTGTCCGTGGGCGCTTGTGGAGGAGCATCCTCACGATTGTACTTTTCTCTTTAACTGTGGAAAAAAGCTCCCCACTTCAAATGCATTGAGGAAAGCAATAAGTATTGGGGTATTATTATAAAAATATATTACTCTTATTCTTAATGAATTTTTGTATTTTGTTTTTCAGCCAGAAAACTTACAGAAGAATTGGCTTCGGGAATTTTATCAGGTAAAGTGAAGCTTATTTTCTCATGGAGTTTTATGCACACTTGCTTATTGGCTTTAATTAATAATGTCAAGATCTTTTTTTTTTGTGAAGTTGACGTCACTATTTTAGATCTAAAACCAGTCCTAAAAAGTATGTCTCTTTCTGAATTTTTAAGTAATGATTATAAAAATTCAGCATATAAACATAATAATTTGTTATCATTGACAATCCTCTGCCTGAAAAAACGTTTGACATTTTGTAAAAATAACTTTAGCTTGGCATGAAATGTTCTTTTAAGCTTCCTAAGTAAGCAATATATTTGAGTAATTTATTTTTAAAGATCTGTTGGGAAGTCCAGTTTACATTTATATTGAAATCTAAAAATTTGTGATGTTGGTTTGCAGTTGATCCATCCTACTGCCTGCTCTTTCTTGAAACTTTTATTGTTTAGGCAATGTGAAAACATTGAAACTGAACCCATAGTATAAAATGTATTGTAAACCCGGGGCGTGGGCTTTTTTAAAGCATAAAAGCTGCTCTTACACATTCTGTTATTGTAGAAGAGACTTGTTTAAGTTGCTGAATTCATGCAGAAACACATAGGTAAGCAACAGGAGCTGAGCACTGGTGGAACACAAAGGTATTGTCTAGGAAGTAGCATGAGTGCTGTTCCATGCTGACAGCTCCTGTCCGATCTGCCAGAACTGATGGATTCTGGGATTCTATGAATCCTAGACTGGTTTGGGTTGGGAGGGACCTTACAGCCCACCCAGTGCTCCCCCCTGTCCCGGGCAGGGCCACCTTCCACCAGCCCAGGGTGCCCAAAGCCCCGTCCAACCTGGCCTTGAACCCTGCCAGGCAGGGGGCAGCCACAGCTTCTCTGGGCAGCCTGTGCTGGGGCCTCAGCACCCTCATTGTAAAAAATGTCTTCCTTCTATCTAGCCTAAATCTACTCTCTTTTGGTTTAAAACCATTACCCCTTGTCCTGTGGTAACAGGCCCTACTAAAAAGTCTGTCCCCATTTTTCTTATAACCCCCTTTCAGCACTGAAAGGCCACAAGATTCCTTTATTCAGTGTGACATCCCCTATACAAAAATGGTTAAAGCAACAATATTCTGCTGTCCGAGTTTTAAGGTGAAGCTATATACAGAAAAAATTATTAGCAGTGTTCTATCTTTTGCTTTTTTGTAACTGAAAATGTCCTGTAATTATTTATATGCTCAAGTTACTGGTGCAGCCTATGACCTTCACTGCAATGTTGTAAAATACTGCGGTCTGCTTTTTCTGGCAGGTGTAATGGATTTGCAAAAATGTAAGATGCAGTAACCAGCATTAAATTCTTCACAATCTGTCAACTTCACAAAAGATTCATCTGTTTATTTTTCTTCTGCTGGCTTTGGTTGATTTATGTACGTGATGCTCAAACTGTGCAGACTTTCTTGGCTAATTATGATTTAAACTCTCTCCACATCTTCAGAAAGGCCCTTCCTATGAAGACAAGACAAATAAATAGATAGAATTTTTTTTTTTGGTTGTTGCATATTTTTCAGCATCACATTACCTATTTATGCATCTATTAAGGAGACTCCTTACTTGTTTACTAAAGTGGGGTAAGCACTACAGAAACGCTTCTGAATAGTTTCTGGAAGACAGGAAGAGGAGGGGAGAAGGAACTGCTGGTATCTAAGAGGAGGGACCACTAACATGTAACTGGACACCGTCTGTCTTTGGTCCAGTGAATATTGTCTACACAAAGTTCAAAACAGGAAGAAAACGATTCGTTAACACTCGCGTGTGGCCAGTCAAGTGCAGGGTCTGAGCAGCGGAAGGGTAGACCAGAACCCAACCCTCGGCTGCAGGAGTTCTGGTACATCCACCCTCCTTCCCCATGCCTCTGCCCTCCGTATCTGCAATCTGAGAAAGCTGCATTTATCAGAAAAAGGAAAAAAGGAAGGGTGGGGGTGGGGGGAGCATTACCAGTTGTGCTGTTCAGTAGCCTTGAACCCTTCTTCCTCTCTTAGTGTGTGCAGCAGGATGACTCTTTACGCCATGTTCACAAACGCAGTAGGAAGTGGAATAAAACATTATAAAAAGCTCCTTAGGGAAGAGACTAATAAGCTTGTACTGAAAGTAGCACAGCACTGTGCTAATACTAGGCTGCGCAGCAACCTCGCAAATGTACAGCTTCAGAATTTTTAATTATTTTAAAATGCTGCTTTGTTGAAAACCTCTGCAAATCGAAGTTCATCAGAAGTACTGGAAAAAATTACTTCTTTGTAATCTTGAAACCCAGATAAACCACAGACCACAATATTTTTCCATTCTTCTGAGGAATTAAATTTGCATATGTAGTTGTGTCAATACAGTTTGCATAACTTCTGAGGATGTAGTCCTTTCGTAAGTCAGAATATCTCCACAAAAAAGGAAGCACAATTACCACTCTAAATTTAAAAGTGTTTCTAGAAAATAAAGCCGTAATGGAAACTTTTCTTTGAATTTATGTCAAAGAACATACCAATGAAGGATTATTTTTGAGGCTTGTTTTTAAGTTCCAGTAAATTAAAATAAGGGATTTTAATTGCTGTGACGGGTAAATACAAGTCACTTATGTATTATCATTGATTTATATGCTGTGTGCGCTTCTGAGAATGTGGTAGCATATGGAGGACTAAAATAACATTCAAATGTCACATACTAGAATTTTTAAACTTCTGCCATTGATCTACAAATATCCTACATTATTAACATGAAAAATATGGAAGATCTAATGCTGTAAAATTAAACAGTTTGTCCAAGAAATGCAAACAGGAAAAAATATTTTAAATAAAATTTCAAGGACGTTTTTAATGACAGCTTACGATGTAGCAGCCCATAAAGCAGTGTGCACTTGATGCCTTTTGTCGACAACACAGCTGATACAGCTGAGGGATGTTATTTTCCCTGGATTCATTGGCCTTGTAAAGTGGAGCCTGCGTTTTGGGTGACATCTGACTTGGTAGTTTAAAATCGATTTAACTATCAAATACTGGGTAACTTTCTACCAGTTCACTATTACTTGCTGCTTTTCCCCCAAGGAAGAGTAAAAGCAAACGAAGGAAGAGTTCAGCTGAGCTCAGTCCCAGATATCTGTCGGGTTTGGGTGCTGGTGTGCTCCCCAGAGGAGGTGGTGGTGGAGCCTTTCCCAGGCACGTCCTGTCGCACTGGAATAGACGGTGCCCTTGACGTGCTGCTGACAACAGGATCCAAGGAGGAAAGAGTGACCTGGACCTCAGACTTGCTTGTTTCCCATTGCTAAATATATAGCGAGGCTTTTCCTCCTCCCTGCTCTGCTTTTTCCATTTGATCTGATGGGTGAATACATGGTGTTCATCTGGGCGCTTCATAACGCTTTTCCTACGGTATAAGCTGTAGGTATTGTATTCTTATTACGTGTAGATAAACAAGAAGGCCTAAAGCCAGCCAGCTCTTGTGCAAAAAGTAGTAGTAAAAAAAGAAAGTTATCATCTCTGGTAGTGCTCTAGTGGTGAGGGGCATTAGGAACAAGAAAAGGCTTTGGAAAAACCCGTCCACCTGTCTGAACACTGCACGGACTGATGAAAGTGCATCTGATTAACACACAGTATCATCACAGACATCCACCAAATGCTTCAGGAGTGCCATTCCCTTCTCTCCTGTGGATTAGCTTTGCAGTGAGTATATTTTACATTACCTGTAAATCAAAAAGAAACAAATGTCAGCTCTCGGGCTGCGTTCTTCCTTTTCTCTGCGTGCTCTGTCCCGCGGGCAGCCTGTGAAGAACACGTGGGCTCCTGTGGTGACGGCTCAAAGCCGAGATCCCACCTTCCTGAGCCTCCTGCCTCCGTGTAGGCTGGGGTGGGATTGTTCAAAGGTGTGGTGGACTTTTCTGAGCATCTGTTGACAAGTAGTGACATTCTTCAGAAGGAGCACAGAGCATGTGAATTTGCGATTTGTGTGCTCTGGAATTCCTCGAACCTGTGTTTTCAGGTTTCCTCTGGGAAGCCAGAAGAGAACCCATCCTGTAGGAAAGTGGAGACTTTGGTTTAATTCATCTCCAAAAGCCCAAGCTTCAGGAACTTGCTGTCTTGAAATCTGGCAATTTGAAAATTGGCCCAGCGGATATTTTTTTTTTCTGTAATTATCAAATATTGCATCTACTTGCCTCTTTGACTTAGCATGACTGAACTAAATTTTTAATTTATAAACATGAATACGGCAGCCAGGAGCATCTCTCCTTCATCTGTAGTGTTCTGAAGGTCAGCTCCCTCCAGACAGCAGCTGTTTGGGGGGGGTTCTGTCCCCTGCCTGTCCCCGGTGCAGGCTCTGGGCCCCCGGCAGGTGCGGGCAGGTGGCCGGGGAGCAGCGGCACTGTGGGAAGTGGAGCCCAGAGCCAACACCTCCTTGGTAGCTTAATTTAGGACAGCAAAGCTGCAGGGTCCAGGACATCCCGTATGCTGCAGAACCCACCCTTCCTGGTGAAGAACAGGAGAGTGTCAAGGAGGCTGACAAAGGGCACACAGTGATCCTCCGCAGTGCTCTTACCTCTGGAGTAGAGAAGGTGCAAACTCTGCTTTGCTGTTTACCCTGGGAGGAGAAGGAGGAGCACTCCATGAGCTTGGCTGCTGTCAGAGAAGCCACTTCTTCCCTTGCACAGCCTGGGGTGGGAAGGGGTGGTGAGCAGATCCGCTTATAGGCTAGCTAAAAGATGCTTTGATTTGGGATGGGGGCTAGGTTAGAACTTCCAATGACAGATTAAGTTACTGCTTAATTGTTGTTCGCTGTTGCAGCCAGACTTCTGCGCGCAAGGAAGCTGTTCCGGCCGTGGAAAGGGCTATGTCCCGCCAGTACCTGCAGCCACTACAGAAATCTCCTTTTTCCCGTGGCGGTACTGCTGCTCTAGATAGCTGCAGGCCCCTTCCCGGGGTGGATCTTTATGCACACAGCGGCGTACGATGGCCGCGAGCCCTGTGGGGCAGTTAAACGTCTGGGCTGGGGGTGCTGCGGGCAGCCCTGCCTCTGACCCAGCGCTTGGACGAGAGCAAGGGCTTTGGCAGCGGGAGGACGGGTCCTCTCCACCCCTGGGTGAGGCGGGTGGAACCCCAGGCGGGACGGCAGCATGGCCCGGCCGGAGCACCTGGGCAGGGTCTTCTGCACTTGGCTTGAGCCCCGAGTTTGCTCTGATTGCTGTCCTGGTGAAGAGGGGATCGGTGTCAGCGTGCGGTCTGCACACGGGTTGCGCGGAGTATATAAAGCCTTTTGATAAGTGTATTTAAGCTCCATTTATTCTAATCTTGATGATTCTCTCTGAGTTTTGCTCTCAAAGTCCCTCTCCAGTTGCTGGTCACAGCTGGTTTTGTTGAGAACATCTTTGCTTGACAAAGACATGTTTGTGTTTGAAAAGGCAGTCCTGTGTCATAGTGACATCTTAAGTTGTGTCTAACTTCAAACCTATAAATAGGTCAACTACTTTGCTTCGAATGTGGTCGAAGAAGAAGGTAACTTACAGCAACTTTTAGTGTGTGTAGATGGAGTTGATGTTAAAATAGGAAACACAGTTGTCTGAGATGGACTCTGCAATTCTAATGCAATTTACGTCTCATTTGCAGCAGTCGGGTTAATCAGCACATATGTTGGTGAAACTAACTCCCTTAAAACCATTAGCCACCCTTCCGGTATCATTACTAAACAATTCACTGTTTTTCTTCCAGCATATTTGTATTTTTTTACTAATATTCATGAAATCTTTGAGTCTTCTTTCATTAAACAATTTGGTCATAACCATTAAGAATCTTGATAATCTCCATGGTAGCACAGTCATTTATTTTAACTGCTCTGGATTTGCAGGCTCTATTTTGTTTTCTTTTAGACCCTAATAATAAGACAGTTGTATTTTTGCAGATATTTGATGTATGAAGCTGATAGCATTTGTTTGACTGAATGCTTTAGGCAGCACCTGTAACTGGCTGGTCAGAATAGGCTCTTGACCACCAAAATTTTTGGAATGCGTGGGAATTATGTCTTAAGTGGTTTTATAGGAGACTACTTTTTTTTTTTCCTTAGTTAAATAGAAGAGAAGAAAACAGCAGAACAGAAGCTGTGGTTGGAAAATAAATGTCCCTGAAGACAGGGAATATTGCAATGGTATAAAATATCTATGAAAAAAAGATACCCAGCTTACTGGGTGTCATGTTTAGGGGAGGAGAATAGCAAACAAGAAGCAGTCGTTTTGCTAAAAGTCACCTCAGTGTCACGCAGAGGGGAGAGAGGAGGAGAGGCGTTGCTTGTCTTTGGGGAGGCTGTTTCCTTTGGCTCGCGAGGTCGAGGCCGCCCCGTGGAGGTGAGGGCTCCCCAGCACAGCACCGGGGGGGCCCGGCCGTGCCCTGGACTTGGGTGCAGAAGGGCCCGCGGCTGGGGGAGCGTTGGGGAGCGCAGCCCCCCGCGCCTCACTCCCCACGGTGGTGTGTGCGGGCTGGGGGCGGCCCTGTGGCCCCAGGATGCACATGTGGCAAAGTCAGGGGGTGGCTGGGGAGCCCCCCCACCTCCCAGAGCTCCCCCACCTGCCGGGCTCAGGCCGAGCCCAACCTCAGGGCTCGGTGACCCCTGTCGTGCTCTGCCTCACGCGAGGCCGCTGTGAGCTTCCAGCAGCACCGTCCCTGTGCGCGTTAGGAGTGGAAGGGGGTCTGCAGACTTTACTCTGGTTTCTCGTGTTCAAAGCACAAAACAGCATTGGCAGTTGAAAGCAGCCCACTGGAATCAAGATAAAAGAAAAAAGTCTTGTAAGCAAGTGTGTCGTGCCCTGCACTTGATAATCAGGACTCATCACAGTGAATGGGGGGGAAATGTTCTTACAAGGAGAGAATTCAGTGAAGTCCTAACTGCTGGTTATTTTGCCCCATCTCTTAACTGTGAATAGTTACTGGTACTTGGGTCTATAGCATTTTAGAGTCCCATCCTCTTTTCAGTAAAAATTCTCTTACCCTGTAAACATACCTTGGAAACAGGGAAAAATGGCTGTTTGGGGAGAGTGACAACAGGTTGTGAGAATGGTGGTTTGGAGCACTTTGTTCCTGGTGGGGAAGAGTTTAGTGCTTAACATTACAAAGCGGCTGACTTGATGAACTAGATGTTATGCAAATGATAGAGCGTTCACAGAATATGCAAATCAGATAATTGCCCCACTTGTGTGAAGTGCCGGCACCCAGGCTCACAGCCTTGATCTCAGTTTGCAGGAAAAAAAACCCCAGGGAAACAAGAAATTTCGTGAGCATCCAAGAAGGTGTTTGCAAGGGAGGGCTGTAGGGGCACATGGAAAGGACTTTTGTTGAATTATTTACTTACTTAGGGTGTGGGGTTTTTTTAATTTTCACCCTCTCCTTCCCCCATCCTTTGTATTTTGTTCAGCTGCATTGGGCCTAGTGTTTGGGACAGGAGATGTTTGGGAACTGGAACTACTGAAAATCTTTACTAATTTCAGTAACGATTTTCTTATGTCACATTTGTGGCAGATGGTCATTTTAGATGAAAATCTGGAGGCAGAGGGTTTTGGGTTTTTTTTTACCCTAATGCAATTTTCCATGTTGCTTAATGTGTTTGAGGGTATTTGAAGCCTTTATTTGTAGTAATACAGAAGTTAAAAGTTTACCAAAAAGCTAAAGGTCATCTTCATATTGCTGAATGGAAACTTCGTGTGTTACCCTTTTTGAAGAATGAAAAAAGGGAAAAAAAACCTCCAACAACAAACAAACAAACCAAACGGAAACATTAAAAAGCAGCCACTCAGTGTGGTGTTTAATTATTTTAGTGAACGTAATCCTGTTTGTTTAACTAGAAAGGGTGATTAACTGAAACTCTCTGTTTCAGACCCAGCAACCCTTGCGAGTTGAGATCTTGGTCTTTTTTTCAGATGGGTGCTTTTTCCTCAGGGGGGGTTGTTGGGGCATTTCTGTCTGAATCCACGGCCTGAGGACAGGGTACAAACGCTGCCTGCGCCGCACGACGTCGGTGTGCGCGGCTGTAGCATGCTTCTCGGCCGAGGCCGCGCTGCGCATGGGTTGGGGAGCGATGCCGGGCGGGAGGAAGGCTGGGGTGGCCGGGCGGCCTGCAGGGATGTGCCCACGCTGGGTGCCGGCGGCCAGGCTGCCCAGGAGGGACGTGGCCAGGCAGGGTGCCAGGCGTTGGCAGCCAGCCCGGCCCTGACATCACGGAAACTTGTGGCATCCTGCGCCTGCCGCGGAAAAAAACGGGTCTGCGGCGCTGGTCCCTCCCTC
>NW_020799105.1:26525584-26531114 GCF_003259725.1 Athene cunicularia
GACTTTCTCGTCTGCGCTCACACTGTGGTACCATAATGCGCCAGCGGTGATGTTCAGCTGTGGATACTCAAGCGTGTGGTGAGGTTGTACCCAGTAACCCCTTCAGACAGGCTTTTCCTTCTCTAAACAAGAACTTTATGCTCCCCAAGCCCAGCTCTGACTCGCAGATGCGGGGACACACACACACACGCGCGCTTCTCCCCACTGTAGGGCAGATGCCGGGGTGTTTCCTTTAGGAAACGGGGACCAGCAGCGGTGGTGCCCTTGGAGAGCGCCCGCGCATCCTGCCCAGCCCCGTCCTGCTGGGGGCCAGGGCAGACCCCCCCCTCCCCTGCCCTCTTCTGCCTCCAGTGCCTCACTGATGGCTTCTCCACCAGCCAGGCAGGGGGGTTGCAGCCAGACCTCAACTACAGAGTCTTCCAACAACTTGGATCGAGTCTATCAACTACTATCAGATGAACTCCATGATCTTTAAAGGTCTTTTCCAACCAAAACAGTTCTGTGATTCTGTCGGGTCATTCACGTAGAGAGACTGTGGATAACATAACTGTGTTAGAAGTTGGATTTGTCAGTTCATATCAAATGTAGAAACAGAAGGAGCAGTCTTTTCTGGACTACTGCTGCTTGACTATATGCTTGTGAAAATGTCTTTTTTTTTTTCTTTTTCAGACTTGCAGAAATTGAGAATGCTTGGAATGTTTTAGGGACCACAGATGCTAAATTGACTTTTACGTACTGCACAGTTCACAAGGAAACTAAAGCTCTTATTTTGATATTTTGATTTTGATTTTTTTTTTTAAATAATCCTGGATATGGGAGATCAAGGCCCACGGTCCCTTTCTGCATTGCTTGGATCAGGGTCTAAACCCAATGCCATCACCCAGTGCACACGCTCCCCTCTGGGAGGGAGGCACCTGGCCTGGGCAGAGCTGCCTGACGCGGGGCCGAGTCCCGTCCCCACTCCCCTGGCAGCCCCGGGGTCCCTAACCCGTCCTGCCCTGCACTCCCGCGGCAAGGGCGCTCTCCCCACCCTCCCCTCACCTGCCCCTCTAGCAGTGGACCTGGGGGAATGGAAAGAGCTTAACTTTACAGTTTTCACCAGTTTTATATTTGTACTTATTTGTGTTGGAGCATCTCGCTCATTACCCCTGTCCCCGGAAACAACTTGTAATTGTGGCTTCCTTTACACATTTTTATGTATCCAGATATTGAGAATAATGCTCAACTTTGTAAAAACATTGTGCTACTGTAGAGACAAATTCAGTGTTTATATGATCTTGTACATATCTTTAACCTCTGGCAACTGTGAGTTTTCAACTCTGAAGTATCCATTACTCATTATGCACTGTTTGTTCTTTCTTAACAGTAGAAAACTAGCAAAAGGTAATGAAGCAGAGCCGATTTTCTCCTAGTTGGAGGGTATTTATTATACAAGAGGATGTAACTAATACTCGGGTATGGTTTTGTGGTTTAACCTGCAAGGAATGCCATGAAGGCGTCTCACTGCTATTAAGCCAATGCTGTTTCCTCATTAAAAAAATGGCACAAACTTTTTTATTTTAAAAAATACCTGCTATGATTTCCAGTTCTCCAGGATTGTAAAGAAAAAACCCTGAGTGCTGTGTCTCGGTTCAGAGTCTGGCCATGTTTGCTGCTGCTGTAGCACAATGAAGCTGTTCTCCAGTGTTTTCTCAAGGCAAGACTCCACATTCAAGGCTCCATGTTACTAATTCTCATAAATGTGAGAGAACTTTTGCCTAGATCTTATTTGAAACTACCTATTTTGCTTTTGTCTTACCAGTTTATTAGGTTTTTTAGGTGTGTGAGGGGAGATCTTAATGAAGCAAACTGTTGTAGCAGTTAAAATTAGTAGCGCAATGTGCCAGCAGGTTTTTGCTGTGTTTGCAATAAGCGGTTACTGGATGTGTTGCTTTGGATATGTTTGCTTTACAAGATTAAATAGTTACAACTGTTTTCTAATGATGGTAATTTCATAGAGCTATCCAGGTAGATAAGATCAGGACTTGGTAGCCAAAACTGATTTGGAGCAATAAAGCACACGGAGAGCTGGGACTGGGTGTTGTTTAGGGACCACAAACGCGCTCTGTTACGAAGCTTGACTTCCCAGGCTGTGTTTGGTTAATATTTATCTCCAAGATAGTGAAGAAAATGAACCAACCGGTTAAACTTCATAAAGATGCTTGATTGTGAGTGCGTTGCTAATGGACTCTGGGATTGCCGGCTGCTGTCAGGTGGTCCCTTAGGGCAGTGCCTTAGAAGGGAGGGGACATAGGCACGGGGACACCAGTTCCGTGGTGCCGTGGCTTCGTGGGCAGAGGCCCCGGGCAGGAGGCCGTGTGCGCCGGCCCCCGCTGCGGCCCCCTTGCTCACAGCAGCCATCCTGCCCTTCGGTGGGGTTGAACGCCTTTAACCATGGAGAAGTTCCTCTTGGACTTTGATTCCCATGGCTTAGTGCAGCTCTTATGTTTCTGTTTAACAGTTCTTGCTGAAAATTGAAGTTGACACAGACTTTTTGGAAATTGAAACCTCTCCCGAATGTTGGTAGTTGTAGCCAAAAACCACTTTTTGTACGCTTGAAACCACTTTAGATACGTATCCTGTTCAGTGTCATGTTTGGTGTTGGACAAGATACTTAAGAAAAACTTTCTCAGCAAAGCTTTCTCTTAATTGTTGATACATTAATACTAATTGATTTTATAGATTGAAGTTTTCAGAGTTATATCAAAGGAAAAGTATGTGCATGTCCCCATTGGGTATAATTTCTTGGCTTCCAGGTATTTTTTTTTAGCCATCTGTTCTGCAGTCTGCTTATTTTTTATTTTTCTTTTAGCTGAACTTTCCATTGGGTCCTGCTCTTGCTCATTCTCAGTCCCTACTGCTGATGGCCTGTTTTTAAAAGCAAGATTGCTACATATCACCCTTAGTCTGAAACTGGCGTTCATGAGCTAAGTAAAGCACACAAAGAACCACAAACATGTCTGTGGGAGGGAGTATTTACTTTTTTCCTTTATATAGTAACACTTGTCAGTAGTTTACCTCAAAATGCTTCACCAAGCACGTCGGTGTCAAGATTTGTTTCAATGATGGGGAAGCTGAGGTACAGAAGAGGAAGTGACTTGTCTGAAATCACTCGGAAACCAGCGGCCGTTACCTCCTTTTTGCACATCTAACCCAGCTTAGATTAGAAATGCTGTCATTTACTGGCTTTACCCTCTGACCCCCGAGTAGCAGCATGCCAGCAGTATTCCCACTGGCTTTGGCGTTCACTAGCCAGGGCCAGGCTGCCCTGTAGCCCAGCCAGGGTGAGAGGTGCCCGCCCCAGGCCCTGGGCAGCGAGTGATGCCCCAGCGGTGTCCTCGCAGGAGCCCGGTGCTCGCAGGAGCCTGCGAGCAGAGGTCAGCGTGGTGGCCGCGCGGCCGTCCCTCCACTGTGCGTGAGAGGGCGGCGGGTGGAGGCAGGGGAGGGATTGCTGTTTGCCTTCTGCTCCATGGAAAGATGCTGCATTTCAGACATTGCTAATCTTTATTTCATTGCCTTTGAGCTTGGTTTTCTAACAAGATTATTTGTGTGGTCAGGAATGAGGAATTTTTCACCGTGTCATCAGATCAAATGACAATTTACCCTGGTTTAAAAGAAGCCTTTTTAAAGGCCTTTCTGCAGTAATATTAGTTGCTATTGATTTACATAATTAAAAGCATGACTGCAAAGCTTTATTGTGTCTATGCCTTTTCAGAGTTGCAGGGTACCAGTAGCCAAAGAATGAGTACAAAATGAGAGCTATCCCTGTTGTTTTTTCAGTCATTCTTCGCTGTGCTGTGTTGAAGTTGAAACTCTTTTTGGTAATTGTGCCCATCTCCTGCACATCTCCCACTGCCACCTGTCCCCAGGGCAAGAATGAGGGAGGAGGCCGTGCCTCCCGACTGGTAGAGAGCCCCAACCTGCCGGCACCAGAGCCTGCAGAGAGAGGAGTTAATTTATTATTCTGCTCCAAGCAGCTTGTGGAAACCAGGCCGTTCTTTCTCTGAATGGCCACATGGACAACGTGGCCTTTGTGCTGGCTGGGACTGCCAAGTGCCACCAAGTCAAAAATAACAGTGAATTGTATTTCAGATTTTTAACATGTTACTGCCCCTGTGTGCTTGCACCAGTGCAGACTCGAGTATTTCAGACTGTCACCCTTTTAAAAAATGTAAATAGTTCTGTAGCTTGTGTCTGTTAATTCACAAGATAACAAGACATGAAATACCGAGTCTCTACAACTTGTATCAACACCGAGACATTTTAGATGCGTTGTTTGGAATGCTGAATATAGTTAATGCAGAGAAAACTTTTTAGGACAAATTAACATTGAATGTGTGTTTAAAGCAGCAGCAAACTTATAAATACTGTATATTTGGTGCATGACCAGAAAAGCATGCGTTCTAGGTTCTTTAGTACGATAATTGCATCCTAGTGCTGAGTATTTCATATTTAAGATACTTCGATTACACAAGACTAACACTTGAAATCGCATGATGGATTTACATGCCTCCTGTCTTAGATACATGTGTATATATCATAGTGTGTGTGTTCCTTAAACACTTCTGTAAATAAGCTACTCCATAAATAAAAACATCAAATGTGATAGCTAATCAGCGTTCTGTCACGAGCTAATTTGAGATATTTGGTAAAAGTGGGGAAAAAAAACCCTGAAGAAATTAATTCAGGTGTTTGAACTCTTCCAGCTCCCAGACAAGGAGATGTTTTGGTCATGTTAATGGTGTTAGACCCTCTTTGAGGTGAGTTGGAACAGGTTATATATTTGCTTTAAATGCCTAGGAACTAATTCATATTTTTAGCTTACCTTTTCTTTCTTTAAACTCTTTGAGGTAATTATTATGTATTAAAGAGTCTCTTGAGTCCATAACAAATGATGCTCTCCTTATTACTGTTCTGCCAGTAACTTCTCAGGTAACAGCTGCTTCAGAATAACACATCAGAAATAACACATCTGGGTTTGTGTCATGTGGTAATAGCTGTCAACACAACTTTGTTAACATTTGTTTTTCTGTTTGTTTCAGGTTGTACATGCACACAAGCCCCACTTCATGGCTTTACACTGTCAAGAGTTTGGAGGAAAAAACTATGAAGCTTCCATGTCTCACGTGGACAAGTTTGTCAAGTAAGTGTGGTGGGCCGGCCCTGGGCAGAGGCCGGGTGCCCCCAGAGCCACTCCATCCCTCCCCCCCTCAGCTGGGCAGGGGGGAGATGCCAGGAAAGGCTCGTGGGTGTCGATAAGGGCAAAGACATCACCCGCGATGACCGGCATGGGCAAAACAGGCTCCACTTGGGGAAATTAGTTGAATTTATCCATCAAATCAGAGTAGGGTGATGAGAAATGCACCCAGATCTTAGTAACGCCTTCCCCCCCCCGTTCTTCCCGGGCTCAGCTTTGCTCCCCGTTCCTCTCCCTCCTCCCCGCCCAGGGCGCAGGGGCAGGGATGGGGCTTGCGGTTAGTTCATCACCCCT
>NW_020799105.1:26531164-26540546 GCF_003259725.1 Athene cunicularia
GCACAGGAGGGGCGCGGCCTGCAGCCGCCCGGCCCGGCCCGGAGCCGCCGTCCCCGCCGAGGCGAGAGCCCCCTCCCCTGCGACGGACCCTCCGGGAAGGGAAAGGGCTAAAGTTGAGACCACGGGGCCTTTAGCAGGAACCACCCGATTTCGTGAGATTTTGTGGCCTTCAGAGTCTTGAGTTCTTCAGCCGTGTCCAAACGGCGCTCGGGAATTTCACGGTTGGTGTGGGAAGTGCAGGTGGTGCGGGCAACGCAGGAGACTTTATCCCTGAAATGCACACCAAAATGCGATGGAGGCCTTTGGGTGGCACTGGGGGAGTTACAGAGCAGGGAACAATGCTACAGCCACACAGTACCTTTGCACCACCCTTCATATTTTTAATCTCTTTCTTTTTTAGAGAATTGTTATCGAGTGATGCAATGAAAGACTACAACAGAGCTCGAGTTTACCTGGATGAGAACTATAAATCACAGGAACATTTTACGGTAAACTTCTTTTTTTCACAAGTTCAGTTCAGCAAATGGCGAATTTCTTCCGTTAAACTGTGTGGGGGTTTTTGATTGCTGTGGGGATGTCAGTCATTCCCAGCATGATGAGGATCGCGTATTTAGAGCATTTATTTTGTAGAACATGTACTGGTTTCACAGAAGTGCATCCATTTAAAAATCAGTAGAATATCAGAACACACAGAAAGTCTTTTCTCTTGTCTAAGTTGTTTTTTTTTTTCCTCTAACAATTAACCTTCCTGTATCAGAACTGCCTTCCCTTCAAGGACACGTGTTACTGTCTGACAGGCCAAGGCGGTGGCAGCTCTGGAGTGTGATTAGCTGATGACAGGGCTTGGCAAGTGTTTAAGACTTGTGTTACAAATCCCTCAAGCTGATTCACAGACTCACTCACCTGTGGGATTGTGAGAAGAGCCAGAGCACAAGTTTCCAGTAGTACGTGAGTGATCTGTAGGTAGATGTAAAAGCACATGTGCGGCGTTGCCTTTACGCAGAGCAGAAGTGATTGTGCAGCTCTTGCTGGGGCTGTGCAGTGTGTGAACAGGTCTGCTGTGTGTTAGGCGATGGCTGCTAGATTGCAGGAGAAACAACAGTCCTTTAGAGGTGAGTCGGCGACATCTCACCTCTCTCCAGGAGAGCAGCTTCCTCTTCCCTCCAGACACTGCTCGGTGGCTCCTGGTGCCTCATCTCCCCCTGCATGAGCGGGTGCTGCCCGGCAGCACTGACCAGGACACACAGTTCAAACCAGGGGAAACCACCTCCCCAGCACACACATACATCCCAGCTGGGTGCCATAGAACCTAGAGGAATAAGAACCTGGAAAGGTTTTTATTTATTTATTCAGTTTTTAAGGACTCAGCATAGGAGTACAGGTAACATGGAACTGGAGGAGAGAGATCAGGATTTTTTTTCTCTTTCTCATCAAAGAGGAGAAAAACAAAATTATCAGCTTTACTGAGCCTCAGCGGGACAAGTCTCACATCAGGAATGTTAAAGCTGTATGCTGTAGGCATTCAGAAAGCCCTGGTAGCCTAAGTGGTGGTGGGACAGAACTGTGTGTTTGAGTGGCTCACAGCTCAGAACTGTGCCCAGGTAAGCCTGCTCGCTGGCAAAGAGCCCGCGGGGTCCCGCCGCAGGGCTGCAGGGGGCCTGCAGCCAGGAGCCTCAGCCAGCACCTCCTGATGCTGTGAGAAGAGCTACTGGGGGCTCTGCGTGGCCTCAGCTGCCTTCAGCAGAGGGTCAGACCAATCTCCAGGGGTCCGTCTGACCTAGACTTTTCTGTGATTATTGGGAAAAAGGGGTAATCATCTGTGATTTTCGTTTGGGAAACACAGGATAGAAGAGTAACATAACCTATAACAAAATACTGATAACTTTTTTTTTGAAGATGGTCAAAATACTTTAAAGTATTGAAGTTATTTAACATGAGATACATTTATTCTTGATGCCACTGTGGTGGATAAATGGCTTTTAAAGAGGTTGACAGCAATCCTAGATGTAGAGCACGTGCTGTTTGTGTCTCTGAAGAACTCTGTATTTTCCAGAGTTCCTAGTTTCTTGTTTCACGTACTAGCATTACTTTCTAGGCACTGTGTTTTCTTGCAGTATTCCCCAACCACCTTTATAATTCTCCCTTTTCTGTCATAAATACTACTTTGCATATCTCTTTCTTGTCATCCCGTATCTGCTAAAGCTAGGCCTTCCTGGAAAAAGAAATTCTGTTGACATACTCTGTAAATAAAAGAAAGAAAAGACTTGCTTGTATCAGTATTATTTTCCATGGAAAATGGTCTAAGCAAACACACGTGTTTATGATTTGATTAAATTCCTCTCTGTTGTACTCTTAACCATAAAGACACAGAACAGGTTGGTAAAGGTCTGACACAGCCCATCGTGAGGGGCTGTTTGTAAATAAGGCTTCAGGGCCCAGCAGGGCGCCGTGGCACGGCTGGGAGCAGCTCCCTCCGCCGCAGCGGGAGGTGACCGCGGGAGGGAAGGTACTTCCCACGATCTCTTCGGGCGGAGGCTCGGCTGTAACCTGGCAGTGAGGGCAAAAGCACTGCTGATGGACCCAGGAAATAACGACGAGCGCAGCAGCCCTGCATGTTGGCAAGGTGTCTCCAGCAGAGAGGGGACTCCCTGTCTGTGTGGAGCCGTTCTGGAGAGCATTTAGAGGTTGTGTGGGACGAACTAGAAACGAGCTCCCCTTGCAGTGCTGCAGCTCAGGAAGGACAGCGATCCTTCAAAGTGTCGCTGGTGGGGACAGAGTGTAAGACAGATGGTGGTTTTGCCTCCATATACAGACACAGCGAAGGCAGCATGGGTGTTCTGGCATCCAGTTCTTAAATCAGAATTTTTAAAAGTGTGATGAAAAGATGGAGGTGACTCATGGAATGATGTTTCTGGCTTTTTTTTCTGTCTGTCATTCTTTCCAGCCTGAAAGAACCTTTTAGAGCTGGGTCAGTTCAGTGTGGAAAAGGGGAAAAACCAAAAGATGAGCGATGATTTGATTACTCTTTATATTGCTACCATCAGGAGAAAATTCTGTGTACTAGAGGAATATTTTATACCTTCCTTGTTACAGTAGTTGTGGCTTAGAACCAAAGCCAGAAATCCTAGAAAGGAGAGAAGAGGCACCTTCATTATTCGTTTTTTAACCTCTTGACTTCTTATAGTCTCCTTTTTGGCTCTCAGTGATGACAGTCCTCATGCATAGTTCCTGAGAGTACTGTCATGAATCAGATTCAAAGAAATGTGTTTTACACGTGTGATTTGACCTGACAGCTCTTCAGCTTAGTCTTTGTGTGCACAGAATTTATGCACTGGACGATTATCTGAACGGGGATTTCACCACTGTGGTGTGTCCATTTAGGGTAAAGTTTTAGTCTTATCTCCAGCATGGTTTGGCTCGGATGATGCTATGCATCTCCCCGTTTCCTCATTAGTTCTGTTTGATTGCAAAGGCCTTTAGCTTCTGTAGTTTTTTTCCATCCCTTCTAAGGTGCAAAATGGGCAGCAGATGGTGGCCTTGTAGTTACTGTATTATTACCTCTCCATCTTCGAAGTACAAACATTTATCACATATATTGTTGTATAATGCTATATTCTTTACAAATGGAGAAGCCCAAGTCGTTGCCGTTTGGCTAACCTTTACCCCTGCTGTCTCATGTCTCCTTCCCTAGCAGTTTTGGCATCACTTCTGTAAGGCTTTCCTTGGCTTGGCTCCCACAAAGCTCAGTCAGACTCTGCTGCCCGTAGTTACTCCGCTTGGCTGCGAGAGGAGTGTGGGTGAGGTGTGAGAGCACATCTGCAGCAGCCTGCCCTCCAGCACGCAGCCTCCCTCCCAGCTCCCCGCAACCTGGGGCGCACATGTCATCGGAGTGTTGAGAAGCAGACAGACAGTGTCATAACGAGGTGTGTCTGGTGACTTGGTTTTAAAAACTCTCATAATTCATTGTGGATTGAGGATCAGAATGGTTCATTTTGTGTCATCCCAGACACAGAGTTTAAGAGCAGGCACTTGTCATTCGTGGTAACATATACTAAATCCAGTGTAAAACAGGCTGGGTGTAGATCTGGAATTTGTGGGGAGAGGGGGGAGGTGTCGCAGCAAAGGGAGAAAAGCGTGGTTCTGCTGGTTGGTTCAGTTGTGCCCTAGGCCCAGGATGAAGCACTGTGGGCACCTGTCCCCTCACAGCCTGGTGAAGGAGACGTCCCTGGAAGAAGCCCCGTGCCGGGGCGAGCAGCGCCCGTCGGGCCCGGGGGAGCGTGGCAGGGCCCGGGGGAGGGCAGCTCGCTCTCTGAGGGGCAGAGGCACCTCTGGGCAGCGACTCCTGACCTCAGCCTGCACAAGGCCAAGTGTTAAAGAGCAGCAGAGGCTTCACAGGGACCTGGGGCAGTGCACATGCACGTGGGTGAAGCAGTTCATGTCACGCTGCAGAGATGCACAGTTTTATAAAATTGAAAAACGATCCAAGGATTAATCTCTTGGCAGAAAGCTGGTACATTAGAGCTGATGCTTATCAGCTCTGGGAATGTGACAGCGCTCCCAGCAGTTATGAATGGGGTTTGTGGGTGACAGCCTTCACAAGCGTAATGATGGCTTCCCAGAACTTTCAGATTAACTAAACAGGTGGCTCTGATGCTGTTCCAGTTGTGACTGGAAACACTGATAGCAAAACCAGTGTGGGCAAACTGACTCATGTGCTTCAGATACTCAAATAGCCTGAGTGTTTTAAAATTCAGCCTCTTGTAAATCTCCGTTTAAAACCATGATACCTTTTTTGTCATACAAAATGTAATCTAGAAGGTAGATATTAGTTTCTTTTAGAGAATGTATAACTAGTGAAGAGAGAAGACAGATCTAAGAAGACTGAAATAGGTAAAAGTCTGAGAAGCTGAGAAATTCAGTACACTTGTTTTATTTATTTGTGAGTATACCCAGTGGACTTCACTCTTAAAAAAGCAGGTATTTGCAGCTGTATTGATTTTTACCAACATCCTGGCAGTTACGTTCTCTGTTAATTTTACTGTACTTGGTGTATTTCATGTAAAGGGTAAATGATAAATTGTGATGCTTTTCTGGGTGAAGAGTTACTCAAAAGTAGTTGGGCTTGATGAACTTTCACTTGTCGATACTTCTCAAATAGCTTTAGTTAGTTGTGAGTAAGGGGCTTTTATTCTGGAATAAGAGCATTCGTACTGAAGCTAAATAGCAGCCAGAAACGATGCTTTCATCAAATCCTCAATTATTTTTATACAAAAACATGTCAGTATAATCAGTGACACTTTTAATTGTAGTTAGATCAAAGCTAGTTTTGTTTGGTGCCCTGTATTTATTGATTTCTGGAATATTCAATTAAGGTTTTATATTGCTTAACAAATACTCTTTTTTTTTTTTTTTTCTTCATTGTTAAAAGAAGGCAGAAGAAACATCTGCATAGCTTAAAGCATACTTGCTGTGTTGAATTTAGGTGGAGAGAGAATCTTGATTGCAGTAAGTCAGATCCTGAGGACTCCTGGCAAAGCAGATCTCTGAGAGCAAGCTCATGCCTCCAGGGCTTGAGGAGGTGTATGGAGCTGGGTGGTCGTTACAGCACTCGCTTGTTTGCAGAAGCATCTGCACGGTAGGGTAGGTGCTTCACTTCTCAGTATAGATTTATTTTTGAAAAATAAAGAGAATCCTCAAGGGCCCATATGCTTGCTCAGCCCGGCAGATAACTTTGTGATGAGGAGACGCTGCTGGGCTGTGTCGGGCAGCACAGCTGATGCACCAGAGCTGGGCTTTCTTCTCCTAGTAAGGATGGATGGCACTGCAGTTAGCTCGTCATGTAGCTGATTCATTTTCAAATTAAAAAACAAAAAGAAAGATACTTTTTGAAACTATCATTGCTGACATTAGGATGATGTGTTTAAACAACACCGGCGCTATAAGCTGCAAATGCTATTTTATGTGCTAATACAGATAAATTGGGAGGGGAGAGGATGCTGCACTCACGTGGCTGCTGCCTTCTGAAGTCCAAGTTTGGTGAGATAATTACTGAAATGAAACTTCCCTTAAAGAATCACCCAGGAGATGGACAAAGGTGGGTTACTGATGGAGAACACAGCAGATAACAGCCCCTTCTTCTCACCCTGCTCTGCCCGGCCCTGCGCGGCCCATGGGTGGGTGACCGATGCTGGGATGCTTGTGCTGCTCAAGAGAACAAAGGCCTGGGTCAGCGCGGAGCGCCCGCGGGCCTGCTGACAAGCGGCTCTCTAGAAAACGTTTGGGGGCTGCCACTGCACCCCCTCTTCAACGGGCCCCAGATCCTCGCTGTGGAGTAGGGGAGCTGCATGTCACGGGGGCTGCCTGCCCGGCCCCCCCTCCCAGTGCCGGCGGGCAGGGGCGCGGGTGGTGGGGCTGCGCAGCGCCCAGTGCTGCCCGGGGCGGGCGGCACCCCCGCGGGGCAGGGAGAGGGCAGCCTCTGTGGAACACGACGAAACGCCAGGTAAGGGAGTACATGCGTTGCCATAACACGTAGAAAAGGGTTATGCTGCTGCTGCTCCCCGATTGTCTCTACTTGCGCTCTGTACCGGCAGTTTTTTAGATGTAAAATGGCTCTTCAGCTAAGCTGGATAAAGCACTGGGTGGCCTACAGTAGCATCTAGGAGAGACCTTTGCTTGTCGTTGTCCTTAATAATAATGACCTGAGCTGCTGAGACCGGGAGGGCCCCCGTGGTGAGCAGTGGCCCTCAAAATGCACACGGACAACGCTTTATTCAAGTGTGTTATTTTACCTTAAAATTATATCTGCTCATTACCGAGAGAATAGTAAAGTTAATTTTTGTTAGATTAATGATATTTGAGTAATATTTTTGGTTGAGCTGAGTTCGAATAATTGGCCATTAATTGAAAAAGGAAATTGAATTGAATTTATCTTGTACATAAATCCTGTCATAGTTATTAATGGGTCTTAGAAAATATCGGCCTGTTCCCAGAAATGAATGGTGTACGCTGATTCTTCTGAGCTTATTAGCTGTGGCAATTTAGAGTTTTGTTAAATAAAAAAGATGATTTAGGAAGAGAGACATAATTGAATTGAATATTGGGGGAATTCACATGCCTGATTAGTTCTCAGCCCATTTCTCCATTAACAATTTTAAGGAATTTTCAGGTTTTGCAGAAAGGCAGATTTTCCCCAGGAGGTGGAGCTGAAGCACCACTCTGCATTGCTGGGGCTGCCTGGCCCCGCTGTCCCCGCTGTGGGGGGAGCCCGCTGTCCCCGCTGTCCCACATCTCTCATGCCCCGTGCCCTGGCTGTGGCACAGCACCGTGCTGGGCAGGCTGAGAACGGGACTTCTGGCACCGCCGGGGTGTGGGTAATGGGCTTAAATTTGTAGCTCTGCCTCAGCGTGGCCTCTGCCCAGAGCAGAGTCCAGAGTGCAGGGTTTTTTGCCAGGCTTATCCTTTACTGTAGTCTTGGCTTGAATTTTCGTCTGCTAATTACATGAGCCTGTTTCCACCTTCTTGTTTCTTCCCTCCTCTCCTTCCCATGGAATTTTATTTTGTGTTTGAGTTTGGCTTTATAATGATATCTTTGAAAAATATGTCAAGCTCGTCAAATCTTATAGTGTAAGTTCTTTGGTTTTTTTTTTTCATTGGTGCTCAGGCTGGTGGGCTGCGGTGGCCACCCAGGGAGGCCCTGCAGTGGAACGGGAGGCAGGCGGCGGGCAGCGAGCCCCTCAGCAGTGGAGCACTCGGTTTGTTGTGGGTGCTTGATGCTTGGATACTTGCTTTTTACTTTCTGCTAATTCCACTTCATGGGTGGGACTAGGAGGAATAAAACCATTTGAAAGCTGTGTTAGTCTTCCCCATAAACTCCCCTAAAATGCCAGAAGCAAATCTATAACCATGCACAGAAGTGCCTTCTGGTGAGTTGCATGTGGTAGAAAATGTGAAACGAAAAAAAAAGGATTTAAGCTCTGTAGGGAAATACAGTGATGCAAAGCCAGAGGGAGCCTCGTGGTGGCAATGTCTTTCAGCGATTAGATTTGTTCCCGCGCTTGGTGGAGCACCCGGAGAGACTCCCTTGCTTCTGCACCCTTTCCAGCAGAGCCTCCTTCCTCATCTTGTTCATCACAATACAGAATCGCTTTCCATTGCAGCCTCCTGGTTTTTGAGGGCTCTTGATGAAGTACATGGTTGGGAACTTTCGGAAACCTGCATCAAAAGTTTGACCTCTTCATTAGCTTTTATCTTTTTTTAATTGAAAAAAATGAGTTCATGAAGTTGAGCTGATGAATGTAGAAGTTAATCCTACTGCTTCTGACAAAGTCATGAAAAAAAATGGTTGTGTAAGTATTGTCATTCTGTGACATGGACATGTATTTACAACCACCTGAAATGAAATCTCCCACTTAATTTCTTAGGGAACTAAGTCGGCTGTCAGGTGATCGCTTCCAATCTCTTCTGGATGGGAAATGGGATCTGAAAGGTGTTGCCACAGCAGTACCTTTCTCTAGTTTTGACTTGTCTTTTTTTCTATGCATTTTTGAAACAAATCCATAAGACATCTGTAGTTCTTCTTGCTGTGAGGAAATACATGGCTTATCTTCCACCTGCTTTCTGACACTTCTATATAATTGGAAGAGGAGAAATAATTACAAAAGAGTGAGAAATTTCACAGATCAGTAGCCCAGTAATGCAGTCTTGGGTCAGTTGCTGTTTACAAATGTGCTAGTGCTCAGGAAATTGGTGGTATAGCAGCTTCTTTATATGTTGAATCATAATACTGTTTGTATTAGCTGTGGATGTACAGTTTATATGAAATTGCATTTTCTATGGGCTGTGGCTCTTACATTCACAATTTCATACTACAGCCATGCAACAGACTATGTGTTTAGAAAGACCATGATATTATTTGTCAAGAATTATTATAACTGTTTTTTGTAGAGACGCTGTGTCTAAAAATCAGCTGAAATATCTGAAATTAAATTATAGACGACAGTATCTGAACACAAGGGGAAATTAACTGTTTCTAAGCTTTTAAAAATTACAAGGCTTTTCTAATTGCTTTTGGGAAAGCGGGGCTAAAATGAACTCTCTTCCCTGTTAATCTATAGCTGTCGTGTAAGCGAGGTGTGCGGCGGCTGTTGGTTGCTTGGGCAGGTATCCCCAAGGCGCGCGACTCGCCCCACTGGCGGCACCAGCCTCGTGTGGGTGTTTCAGTTGGGAATTTTCCGGGAGCTGAGGCCATTTCAAGCAAACGGGGCCTGGCGGCTCCGCCGCTGCCCGCCCTCAGCTCTGTGGCAGTGCCTCCGCCAGAAGGGCCCGGCGAGGAGGAACAGCCGTGGCCACTGTGGGGGAGGCTGGGGCTGTCTCTTATACACAT
>NW_020799105.1:26540596-26660304 GCF_003259725.1 Athene cunicularia
CTGCCGGTGCCGGTGCCCAGCCCTGCCCTCGGCGCGGGGCACCTGGGGCTGGTGTCGCGCGGGCTGGCGTCCCGGTGCGGAGGCAGGGCCCCGCGGAGCGGCATCTCCCTGGGCTGGAGAGAGGCGGCAGGCTTTGGGGGCAGTGAAGGAGAGGATAGCAGAGATGATGTTAAACCTAGAACGCCTCCATCGAACCTTTCCCCTGCGCCCCCCGCGCCCTCCCTGGCTTTTCAGGAGTTTTCACGGTTGAGGGCGGTTGGGATTTTGTTTCCCTCTCAGTTGTGTGGGGGTCGCCCGGGGCTCCCGCCCGGGTTGTGGGCAGCACTCTGCTCCCGCGGCGCAGCTGCCGCCTGCCGTGGCGCTGGGGGTTTTCTGAGCCGGGCCAGAGTGGAACCAACGATGGAGAACTGCTCCCGTTTCAGAGGAGGAGTGTGCTGTGATCTTGTTTAGTATGGACTTGTTGCATATTTAATTATTGTGTGTTCTTAAAGTAATTTGTCTGAGCATTTATGGGAAGAATTAGTGGTTGGCTCAACACATACCTCAGAAGAGTAAACCACCTCAGTCATGTTCCATCTATTGGACAGCTCTGGTTTTGATGGTTCAGCGATACTGCAGAGATTCCTGAGGCTGTGATTCTGAGTCCTTTGCAGCTTAGTGTTTGCTGGCTGCTTTTTGCATGGCAGCTTTCAGGTTTTATTTAGCTTTTTTGTTGTTTTGTTTTGGTTTTTTTTAATAGTACATAATGCTTGGAATGTATTCTTCTTAATCCTGTCTTGAAGAGCAGATACAATTCAGTTTGATACGTGAATTTGTTGCATGCAATTAGTAAAGAATTTTGACGGAAAACATGGCTAATAGAGATTTTCACTCACTGTGACTGGAATAAAAGTCCTGTTTTCAGGCTTTTTATTTTATTTCAGTGAAGTTTCCTTGGAGTCCTAGAGCACAGCAAATCTTTGGGGTGAAAGGAAGAAAACATTCTCAAAAATGGAGCGGAGTATTTCCTCGGGCCTAGCCCTTCCCTTGTGAACCCCAGGAGTCCTTCCCGCCATGGGCCGGTGGCGGTGTTGCTTGGCCGCCTGCCTTGTCCCGCCACCCGGGCAGCAGGGGCTGTGCCCACAGGCAGGTCCCTGGCCCCTCGCTGACAGCCCGTGCTCTTTACGGGGGCTGAGGGCTCGGGGATTCCGTGTGTGAAGGTTTGTGTGCAGGAATAGTCACTGGAATAGGAAAAACAGCCCTGAGAAACAGCATTACCCACTGACCTAGTTGACGATCTGGCACAAGTAACATAGTAAATGCCTTCTTGTGAAGTTTTCAAAGCCCCACGTGGGTCCCTTTTAGACATTTGGGGGCATATTTACCCGGTTTTGTCTTTCTACAGGAAAAAAAAAATTACATAAAATTATTAAGGTACAGAGCAATCTGATATCTTGTTTGCATTTATATGCAGTAGGGCTAAGGGCAGGACCGTTTATACATTTCTCTAGCAGAGCCATGATTTCATTAACAGCTCTTTTCAAGTAATGTGTGTGAGGAATTTTGTTTGTGCGAACAAAATGTTTGATTTGGAACAGCTCTGGCTTTCAAGAAAAGATGTGAGATTGGAAAATGTGAAAATAATTGCTTAAGAAATTATGAAACACTGTTTAAGGAACTTACTAATGTGTTTGAGGCATTGAATTCTTAAATAAGAGCAGCATGACTGTAGAAAAGTAATACCTATGCTATTTACTGATATAAACTAATGGGTTTATTAGTGTTTGAAATAAGGTTATAATGCAGTGTTCATAGCTGAAAAGGAAGCAATGCGTGAGTCTGCTCGCTCCCTCTCTGGAGTATCGTGTGGCAGTCAGGTTTCACTGCGTAGCTGGAAATGCACCCAATTTGTTGTAATTACAAATGGATAGAGGATTTGGTTGTATTACGCTACTTAGTTATCATCTCAAGATATTACTATTGATGTGAAAAGGCAGTAAACAGCCCAATTTCCAAGAGAAAAAAGATGAATAAAAAACCTGCACAGTGCTCAGTGAAGCTGAGCTGGGCTGACGCCTGCGGGTGCTGCGCCTGGGGCCTGATGGGTTTAGGCAGTGGGGTAATTCCCAGTGGGGGGTAATTCCCAGTGGGGGAAGCAAGTTCCAAGGCTGAGCGCTGGCGGAGGGGGAGCAGTGTCTCCTTCTAGGAGACCACCACCATGATGGTCAGTGCCTGCCAAGCACCATACAGTACTTTTAAAGAGAAATTAAGGTTCAAGAGATTTCGATGCTAGTATTAAAATACCGCAGGCACACGCTTACTACCCTGTTAAATTTAACGTTTGCAGTGTACAAACCCAAACTAGAACCCTTTGACACTGAGGAAGTGTTTCCACTTAGTTTTAGAGGGCTTTCCAAGCATCTATTGATCAGTGTTCTCTAACAGCACAGAAATAATGTGTCTAATTTAACTGGCCACGTGGAAGAGTATAGAAAAAACATTAGTTATCCCTTGAAAGGCTTGGAACATCGATAGGAGGACATAACATTAATGACTTTCCTATACACGAGCTTCAAAAATGGCTAAATGAGGAAGAAATTACAAATTTATTTTCCTATAATTTCAGCAGTTGTCTTGTTTTACTGCACCAGTAAAGCATTAAGCAATGAAATGTCACACAAGGAGTATTTTCCTGATAATTTGTCTGACATGCAAAGCATATAAAACAAAAGAGAAAAAGATGGAAATGTGGGGTTTTAGTCATTTTGACAAATTTAGTGATTTTTGCTCATGAAGTCTGGCTGAGAGTCTGCTGCTTCTGTCCAGACAATTTCAAATATTGCAGTTTCCTAAGTGGCTCACTGTACTGGGAACATCTTTATTGTCCCAGTTCTGTCCTTTACCCTGAACACAGATTGCTAATTTTATGGTAATTTATTAACATAAATGTGTAGAAAAAATTAGTTAGCTCTCAAGCTTTTGTTTTTCAAATAAATGGGATAAATACCAGGTCTCTAGAGATGGGCGGTAGGAGCCCAGGTTGGGAAGGGTTATATGGCTATCAGTTCCCTTCTTTTGGTTGTGCAGTGTTTTAAAGTGTAAAGGAGTTTAGGGTTGGTTTCATTTTATCCCGCCTCTTTCAGATAAACAGAAGATTTTACTGGGGGGGGAAGAAAATCTGACTTCTGAATGAGCTAAACCCTGAGCATCCATTCTAGAGCTGACTGGCATCACTCCCCGATTGCCCTCATCCCCTCCACAGGCTGACGCTCCGAGGCAGGGTTCTCTCCCTGTCAGGTGGTGGTTGAAACTGGGGGTTAAATGCTCCCAGTCGTTGGTGGGAGGGGGGTTGCACGCAGTGTGTAGAGGTGCCTATGCAACGGGTAGCCTGTTGTGTTCTTCCCCTTCGACTGTTCAGGTTATACATTCTTCATCTTTTAGGATTAGTGGAGAAGCATTTATGCTAACATTTTAAAAGAGGCTCTGCATCTGCTCATGAAGATGCATTTTCTTTCTTTGCTAGAAGTTGTTAGTATACCGGGGTTCTGAGGCATCTACAGTTTCTCTTTCCTTAAACTAAAAGGTATCTGCTTCATAGCTGCTTCATAATAAGCATAGAAAAAAATGTACTATAAACAAACAGTAATTGGCATCCTGTGAAGTGCTTCATCAATGAAAGTTGTGCACAAGGAGATGATTTTAAAAAAACCCAAACAAAACCTAAAACATAACACAAACAAGCCACCCTAAAAAAACCCAAACCAAACAAAAACAAACAAACAAACAAAACAAACCCCAAAACAAAAAAAAAACCAGTCCTGCACACTGGTACTAAACTGGGCTGTGTCCTTGGAGCAGGCTGGTGTAGCAAGTGTCCGTAGGTCCAGCTTGGTGTCATGGAAAGAGGGCTGCCCAGAAATTGGGGCGAGAATTTGGGAGGTCTTCATGTTACAAGTTCATAGTTGGTGGTTTAGACCACAGTTGAAGAAATCGCGTAGGGAGAGAAACACGGAGGAATGGGTAATGTATGGGGACGTCAGAAACTCAGTACCATGGTCAGGAACCGTACGGACCCTGAGAGTGGGAGAAGGCAAAGCAAATGATAACTTCACTGTGAAAAAACCAAACCAAATCAACCCCACAACTTTTTTTTTTTTTTGCAAGAATTTGTGCCTGTCTGAGCTAATTGTAATAATGGCTTATTAATCTCAGACTCAAAAGGCTGCAACTTAAACTGTCTTGCATTCCTGAAAAGGTCTCCAAAAAAGATGGAGTGTCTCTGTATTGACGCATTCCATTGTGAAAGCAGCTGCAGTTATAAATCCTGTCTTTAAATATTGCTATTACTTACAATTCTCTTATGCAAATTGTCTTTTAAATAGCGGTTGCTGTAATGTTAGATCATTGTAAGGCTTCCTGTCTCCTTGATACCTGGTTACTGAGGAAGACTTTGAAAACCACTCAGTTCCACAGAAGGAACCTACTGCAGCAGCTCTGGCTCCCGATACAGATACCGTGTGTCTCTTCCACAGGAGGAAAAACACCTCAATGCATCCTGACCTTTTATTTCTCGAGCACACCTGGCCTGGTGGCTTGGTTTTGTTTTAATGTTGATGCTGGCTGGAATCAGCACACCCAAATCCCCCACTGAGATACGCACGCACGCATGCACGAGCTATCAGGTTATAGGAATGTCTTCTTTTGACACATCACTTTTCAAAGAAAGCTGCAATCTAATCCCCTAGTTAATATGGTACATGAAAACAGATAATACACTGATGGACTTTTATGTGCATGGCGGGGAGGCTTTCAGGCATGATGAAAATAAAGCACTGAGTAACATCTGAAAGGTATTATGGTATTCTGGATACCTAATAGGTTATTTCTTATATTGTAAAAACTGTTCCTCTAAAACTAGCAGAAAAATCTTAATATAACATAGAAATAAAAGCCAAGATTGGGGGGTGGGGGGGGAGGGAGTTACATACCTCTATTTCAGACGTTGCTTTACCCTATTTCCAGTTGGCTACCCTAAAACTGAAATACTGCTGAAGTGCTAAAATTGGAATTAGCATTGCTTACCAATAAGTGAGAAGTTGCAGTACACAAGCTACCCCGCACTTGCTTCTGTAAGAACAGTGTGTAAATCTTTGCATTTGAACTCTTATGCTCTCTGTTTAATTAGATCTCGATCTGTTGTACTTCCTTCACTTTCACCCAGGGTGTATGTTTTCCCCAGACTCGCCCTCTAGAAGAGGAGCAGAGACCACCTTCTGGTGGTACCACTATTGATCTTTTTGACAGTAGTAGGAGAATACCCTAAATGTCAGATGCCTCAAAGGTGTATGGGGAAGGAAGGGATGAAAAAAATAATTTGGAGGCTGCTATTTTCCATGGAAGGATTGAGTGCAGAACAGCTGCTATGCTGTAAATTCGTTTTGAGTAGAAATTTCTCCATGTAGACAACGGTTATTCTTCTGTATGTGGAAATGATTTTTTGAAGCCAAAAAAGGGAACTTCAGTGGGCTTGGAAAAGTGAGAAAAATATGAGCTAAAAAATTGGAATACTTTGAAAATGCAAACTTATATAATCTGTTTTGTGTCAGTAAGTATCAGTACACTGCACTTGGGTCCCTGTCCAGCAGATAAAGTTTGCCTTTGGGGTCTCTAGATAGCAGTGCTCTACTTGAGGAAAATTCTGTCCAGTGTGGGAAAAGCGCAGCTTGTTTTGGCATGGCAGCAGTAAAGCCTGGCTTCGGGCTCTGTAGCCAAGGCCCTCTGGCCAGGAGGCTGCTCCCGAAACAGGCGCTGGTTTTAGGTTGTGAGTTTTGGCAAACTGGAGCAGAGACGGTTCTGGGCAGTCCCGGCCTGTCAGCGGCTGGGTCACTGGGTGTGAGGATGAGACCTCCTCTCCTGGGAGCTGGCTGTGCGGAGCAGTGTCCCCGGGAGCCGGGCAGGGGAGCGAGGGGTGCTGAGCTCTCACCCCCTCGCCTCCAGGCACTCAACAGTCTCTCCAGCCATCATCTGTAAAATGGTGCTGGCCATGCCTCTGCGCTCAGATTTATCACCTTTCATTGGAGATTTATTCACTGATATTAATATACTGATATTAATATATTCCCATTTGTTTCCTGCAAAGTAATTATATACCTATTGATGTATGTGAGGAAACGGGATCTTTTGTGGGAGCAGGAGCCTGGGTGCAGGTTTGAAGATGCTCTCCACCAGAGACTTGTATCTCTTGTAGTCTCCAAGGGCACTTGGTGATGTGAATGTGATTTCAGCAGGAGCTGAGTAAATCTTCTGTCCTTGCTGCAAGTGTCCATACACTTAGGTTGTGTTTATACACTCAGTTCCCATGCAGTTACAATTTATGAAATAACAAGAGCACAGGGCTATCACAGTCATCCTCACTTAACAAACTGCTACATGAGGAGAGGTGTTTGGAGTTTTGTAAAAGGACGTGTAGCTGTTTGTAATGTTGGGTACCTGTTATCATGGAGTAAATGAAATACATTCTAAATATTCAAACTAATGTGAAATGAAGGCAGGAGAGCTGTTAAAACAGGAGAAATAGCAACTTTTACAAGCAACCTTGAGAACAGTTAGCTCTCAAGACATCTGATCCCATGACTGTGGTGTCCATTAGCTCAGAACTTGGCAATAATTCTGCAGTTGGAGTGGTGCTTCTCCTCTTTATTGTTTACCAGGGGTTTTCCAAGTCCGAGAAACTTCCATTTCCGTGTATTGCCTGATGTACTTCTTGGCTTCTCATAACACAGCTCTGGCTGTGTATCCTGTTTATTGGATGCCTGGAAAATATTTTATCCATGGCTGGCTGTAGTCTTAGGAAGTCACAGTAGGCTTGAACCTCCAGGAGCACCAAGACTGTGCTCTGTATTATCCTAAGAAATGAGCAGGCAGTGAGAATTACCAGTTGTGATTTGGTTCCTGTGGAGGTTGGCTTTTCTTGGGACGTTCTCTGCCCACATTTGGTCATTTCTCGGACAAGTGGAAGGGGAGCCTAAGCCAGCAGATGAGCACATGCTACACAGCAGCCTTCACAGCAAAGGTGGTCCAGGGTGGCACGGAGGAAGTTCAGGCTTCCAGCAAGAAGTCTGCATCTGAGAATTCTCCATCATTTAAATAAAACCACCCAGAGGTTGTGGGCAGGAAACCACAGGGTACATCAAGTACAGCAGACTCTAAGCTTATCTCAGGACTCTGTTATTTGAGTCTGAAGTAAATCCAGTCCCTTAGCTTCTGTAGGCATACTAAGATTGGAAGTTTATTACTGCATTTCAGGACTTTTGGTACCTTTTATATGCACACAGCCTGTCTGACAGGGCCAAACGCGAACCTGAACAAATCCTGAACTAGGTTGTGGAGCTGCAGACAATGTCACTTGGCAAGTGTTCCTTGTGATTTCCAGTATACTAGAGGTCCACATAATCTTTTTGCCTTTAAACATAAGTCAAGAAAATACCGTTTGCAAGGCGTCCTTAAATCTTCAGAGGCTGCCCCGGATGCTGGCGGGCCGGTAAAACGCCGTGTGTTCTGGCTGGCTGAGCAGGAAGGGTGATGTTCCGCAGCAAGGAGAGTAGAGGCTGGAGAGCGCTCTCCAAGGCGTGTGACTCCCTCAGCCTGTCCGGTGGCCGAAGTTTTCCAAGGGGGCCTTGGACCTGTGCCCGGCCTTTAGCCTTCCTCCCAGGTGAGAGGTACCAACTCATTAACTTGTTCTCTTTAGCCCTTCTTCCAGACTCGAATAACCCACGAGAGTGCAGGGATCCTGTGACTAGCCTCAGCCAGGTTTTAAAGTATTTGTTTTCTCATCTCCTAATACTGATGTAAGAGTTAAAACCCTCATTCTCTGACTTGGATCCAAAGCTAGGCTTTTTGCAATTGGTGCTTTGGTTTCTGATTGACAGAGATCAACAAACCAAGAATGTTTTACTGAGCTGCCAAGATTTAATTGGGAAATCGGTTGTTTTGCAGTGAAATCCAAGGACTGTTCCTTCTAAACAGTGTCACAGCAGCCCAGCTGACCACCCATATGTTTGGATCGTTTGTGAGTTGGCTGCGATTTTCCACTCTTCCCCTTCAGGACTTGAGTTTAAAAGCAGGCTTCTGTCCATCTTCATAGAGCAGAGGCGCATCAGGAGGACGGACTGCTTGATTGCTGTGCGTGTCCCCGGGAGTCCGGGGTAGTCTCCTTATCCTGACTTTGCAGTGCTGCTGTCAGTAAGCCAGAAGCTGCTTGGCTTTCAGTTACTGTCATTACATAATGCTGCTCCTTTAATACGACCTTTAGCTCTGATACATAATTTGGAGAAATAGTCCTGCATTTACTTTTCAGTTAGTATTCTGGAGCATACCCCAGGAGGATGACTATCATTTATTACTCTTCCAGGCATAGGACTTCATGCAGGCAATTTTTTAAAGAGCGTGAGTTATTAATTATGCTAAGAAAAGAATGTGTTACTTTGAGCAGTCACATTTCCTCCTCCTCTCTGCTTCTTGTTTTCTAGGACGTGTTAAGAAGAAAGTGTGAGTTTTTCCCATAAATGCTTCTTACTTGTAGATACTTCTCCTGTTTTGGTACCCACCTAGTTTCACGTGAGCTATCCTTTTAAGGAACTGATTACTGCACTAAATGGCAAATAACAGTTGTTTGATGGTATCACCAATGACTTCCTGGGGGTAGACATAAACGTTTTGTTAAGAAATCACTGAGTTGTGCAATTAGTCCTCGTTTTTGAGTTGCAGTTCCCTGTCAGTGGGAAGCTTGGTCCATAGTTGTTACAGCATAGCCCACCTGAAGCACTTACCGTGCAGCCTTTACGTGACTGGGTGGGCTTGAGTCTTCCAGACCCTGCCAGCTGCGTGTCCCATGGACCATGACCTCATGCCACATCCCTCCCGCCCCTGACCTCCCTGTCAGACTTGCATACAGTAAAACCCACAGTTCATAGTCTTCGAAGTACTGAAAAATAGTCTTCCTTTTTCTGTGGGAATACATTAGTGCCTGTAGCATCTCGATCCTCTCGCCCCGGAAGGATGAAAGCCGTTGAGAAGGGGAGTTATGAAGCCTGCATGTAAAAAGTGCCTTTAAAGTGAGTGTGTAACAGTGGGAAGGAGGTAGCTGAATTCAGACCAGAGCAAAGTTGGCTGTGACAATGCAGGGCGCAGTACGTGCCCTTTTCTTTGGCTCTTGGAGAGGCAGCACATCCTTAAACCGCTGCAATGAAAGAGATGTCAGGGCAGCGATCCACTGCCTGGGTCCATAATTCTCCCTGCCTGCCTCCACCAGCCCCAACCGCGGCGATCAATAGAGCCACCGGAGCCCAAGAGCGATGCCTCTTACCGCAGGAGATCATCCCTCCTGCTCCCCCCCGCACGCTCGTCCCCTTCCAGCTACCAGAACAATATTTTGAAATTTATGGAAAATTAATTATCGATTACAGATGTGCCCTGGTTCAAGGAAGGTAAAAACGAATGGATGCATTTATGATGAGGGACATAATCTGCTTTATGAAACTGATTGTCTTTTACTCTGTGCCTTCCCTCCCTCTTTTTCCCTTCTCTCTCCTCCTGCCCCCTCCCCCTTCCTGTACACCGGATAAAAGACAGGCCTGATAAAGTGAGAGAAACAAGATTGGTTTTCTAAGGGCACCAGGCCCTTCATGATCAGCTAAATCATGGGCTGTCTGGCTCTCGGGCTGGGTGATGACCTGCTCCACGCGCCGTGGCACTTGCACCCCCCTGCGGGATGTTATGATGTGCACCCAGGCGGCTGCAGGGGGCTGCAGTGAAGGTGAAACTGTCATATCGATCTTTTTAGCACTAAAATATGAGCCACTTTACTCCGCTCCCCGATGCTGTGATGTGAAAAATAATAACTCGGATCCAAATTAAAAATATTGATCTCTGGAAGGTGTTGAAAGTAAATAAACACCTTCCGAAGTTTTCGGGTCAGCCAAGAAATGGTATTCAGCAATAAATGTGTCGGCATGTCAGAATCCAGGGTTCTTGATCTGTTTTTCCTTTTGAATTGATTTTTCATTACTTACTTCCTAAAAGTGTTGGAATTTGGTCCTCTACCGTTAAATCCCAGTGTTTGGGCAAATTATTTCTTTGGGGCTTATGAGGTGCTCCTAATCCACTCGCTCATTGATTGATTGATTTTTGACTCAATAAACTTGCATTACCCTTGCTTTATTTAAGGCTTCCATCATAATTTTTTGTACATTTAGGCTTGACTTTTTTATTTCCTTCTAACAGATGAGCTGACATTGGTCTATCAAACATGTGGGAAAACAATTGCCACAAGGTTAATTTTATTGCTAGCTCCATGCATTTTAAGTAGGTGCCAGGTATTTTCCACTACAGGCTGATAAATTGCAGTTGAACCACTAAAGCATAAGAATGAATAGAAGCACTGTAACAACAACAACAGAAACCCCATATAAATGCATCACATAGCATAAGCATTAAGTGGATTATTTTTGCTTCATTGGTTTAACTTCATCTTACATCTAACCAGGAATAGGTACGCAGCAGTGTAATGAGCTCTTGAACTGTTGCTCCGTCCGTGCGCTAACGCTGCAGTGTCGTGGTTGTGGTGCTGTGGGTTTTTCCGAGTAGTGGAAACAGTACAGTGCAGTAACAGGCGTTTTCCAAAAAGTCCTGTTCCGTTGCAAACTAGCCACTTTATTTTTAGGTATCAAAACATTATTTGGGAACAGATACATTGATGTTACTGCTCTCCATCAGCTCTTACAAACCCACTTTTTAGCGTTGTTACAAGAAACGGCAGCGTGCCTGCTCTACTCTTCAAGGTGGTAGGAAAAGAAAAGTTGCAGTGAGAATGAGAGGGGCTTCTTCCGTTAGCAGAGAGGGAAGTTTGGTCAGTGCTTAAGAAGTGTGTTAAGAAGCCCCTTCAGCAATTAGGTCTTTACTGTAGAGTCTTAAACGTATCCCGTTTTCATGGAGTCTGTACTCATACTGTGGCAGGTTCCCGTGTGTGGGAGTTCACATTTTAGTGTTCCTTTTCGTAGATTTACTAGCCTGTGTTGGATGGTTCTGATGTAGTTAAGCTCATGTGTTTATCGTTTTTAATACAAGGAGACATGATCAATTAAGAGGAATAAAACTAGGGCTCCATAAATTACTTTACGGAGCTGATTGCAGTTTAGTCATTGTCCACTTCCCTATGTAACTGCATTTCATCAGCTGGTTCTGCCTTTGTTCATGTTCACAGGCTCCTTGGAAGTAGCCAACAGATATTTTTGGTTGAATTCTCTCAAATGTATCCATGTACAGGAGTTTTTGATTAAAATTCCTGGGGTTCATACTTTTTCTTGGGTTTTTTTGGTTTGCTTGTTGTTTTCTTAAAAAAAAAAAAAAAGTCCGTACCTGTTTGTGTAGAGTTAATGTGGCTTGACACGCAAGTACGCTGCCCAGCTCCCAGGTTTCTAACACATGTACATAAAAACACGTATGTATTGCCCACCATCTGTTCAGGGAATAATGGCCCAAGGCAGCTCTACAGGTTTTGCATTTTGGGTAGATTTCTTTAATTTTTTTCAAGTGTCATAATAAAAGTAGACTATACTAAAAAGGAGGAGGGGAAGTGACCGTCACAGCATACAGTATATCCTCCTTCTAGACCTTGATTAGCAGTGAGCTTCCATCTGTGGGTCGGTCCCTGAGACGTTCCAGTCTCCGTGCTTAGGAGTTCCCCCGTCAGGACTGGCAGCTCCACGGCTCCTGCAGCACACTGTCTGGGGAAGTGGCGGTTATGGGGGGCAAGGAGGGTCAGCAGTTACAGTGGGCAAGATTTCCAGTAAGGCTTTAAAGGTGAGGAGTGAAACCTTGAATTTGACAGGGTAACGCAGGAGGTGCTTGGGCTGGGCAATGGTCGCCACAGGCCGAGGCTGTGGTTAACTGCCTGAGGGGCTCGTGGGGATCCTGCCTGGGGCTGGCTGCTGTGTTGTGCCCACAACCCGGGTCTGGAGTCTGCCTCAGAGAGAGGAAAAATGGGAAGCGCAAAGAGAAGGTTTTTCAAAGAACATTGTGGGAGTGGAATTTTGAACTTTGTTCCTGGATGTTTTCATGAAAATAATCTGTGCGGCAGTAGCCTTGATAAGTACCTGCTAAGACACCAATGTCCTGTTACACTCGCAGTTTCCCTGCACGCACGGAGTGCTTGGGTGTCCTTGAGGAGTTCTGCCCCTCGGTCTTCCCTTTCCCTTCCCCTTCCCATGGAAGCGGGCCGATGTGCAGCGAGCCCGGGCTGGGCAGCGGGGAGTGGAGCTGCCCCCGCAGCCTCTGCCTGGGAACACGAGTGGTAAATGATTCGCTTCGTGTCGGGAACCAGCGGCACTTGGGAGCCCCCCCTCGGCTTTAGTCAGCTGTGGTCAGGTGAGGTGACACCTTGCTTTGGGTCCGGCGAGGGGTGGTGTTGAGCACCCAGGTATTGACTGTGGCTGCAGAAGGGAGTGGGGCAGCGGGTCCCACGGTGACACCTGCGAAACATCCCTCTCCTCTCCGACTCTCCTTTTCCATTTCTGGCACAGAGCATTTGAATCTCCTCTGCTGAGCTTTGTAGAGTTGAATTCAAGTTACAGGAATGAATGTTTTTAAAGATTTTCTAGGCATAGTGTAGGTCACTCTCATGCCCTAGAGCTCTAGGGCATGAGCTGTGGTTTTCCTCCTGAAAAGAGAGAAGGGCAGAGGGGAAGGAGGTAGGAAGCCTTTAGCACTGTTTTTGCGGGGTTGTGGTTCCTCTTGCTGTTCATAAGCTTTTGGCATTTGGAGGGGTGTGCGTTTATAGATGCATATGGATGCTTTTTTAATCATAGCAGTTGGGTTGTTGAGTATTTGTGGTGGCTGTAGCTCTTCTGTTTCTGGTGATCTGGGAGCAGAAGCAGCAAACGGAGCAGCAGAGCCTGAAGCACGGCTGGGTTTTGAGCTCTTGCATGCAGACTGCTGCCCATTACCAGCTCCCTGGTAGTTCACCATGTCTCAGAAAAAGCCATTTTGTAACCTGCAGTATATCTCATATGCTTCCAGATGATTTGGGAATGAAAAAAAAAATGAGGGATTTTTACTTAATGTCAGTCTCATAAATGCAGTTCTTAAACCTGACATTATCCTATTTGTATGTGCTAAATAGCAAAGATCTGTGTTTATTTTCAGGGATGCCTTTTGACTATGCATTAACTGATATTCTTAGAGTTTGTTCATAAAACATCTGCTTTGGTAATCGTAAAAATGGAAAAGGAACAAAACTTTAAGAACACAGGCCAAGGAAACAGTAAAATAGTAAAAACACAGGTTCAAATATTTGTTTAGCAACATAGAGATGGAGAACAAGAAAGGATTAATAACAGTTTAAAAAACATTGTCTTCCTCCTCCATAACTTTGCAGTCATTACCCTGGGGGGGCGTATTTGTTGCTTTGTCTAGCACAGTAGTCACTTAGACTTTTTAATTTCCTATTCAGAAACATTTTCAAGTGGAAAAAACAAGTACTAGGTGTTTTCTGACCTCGCAGAAGGGTTTGTTATGCCCCCTGTCAGGAGGAGCTGATGCCAGGGTAGCGCCTGCTCACCAGGGCTCAGTGATGTGGTGCCAGGAGGAGCACCGGGATCCCTTTCGCCTTGTACATTCACAACTCACACAAGCAAAGTCACTTTTGATGAAGGTGCAGACTCTTCCCTCTTACAGGGGTAGCAATTCTCCTCTTGGAAAACTTTTTTTTTTCCCCTCACCCATTAATTTGCAAAACAGACTGTGAATGATTTGTGATCCAAGCCCAAGTGCAGGGAAGTGGTATGATCTTACGATAGGTAAGTTCTTGACAGGAACGGGCTTTACCTGCTTTTTTTATGTGTAGCCACTGACTTCTGTGGGTACCCATTTCATCCACTGCTTTGTGCCTGCCTTGAAGAGGACGTACCCGTGATGTGTCAGAAGCTCTAACATGGTTGGGCTGGTTCCGTCTCAGTTGAGCAGCCCTGCTGAGAGCCAGGGTGTGAGCAGCTGGCATCTGAATGGTGCCCCCCCCCGAAGGTGGTGGGGCTGTTGCCAGAAGGTTGGGTTGGGGGGTTCAGAGAGGAGCAGCAAGATTTGCTGGAGCTTGAAAACATGGAAGCCATGAAGGACTGGCAGTACTGGGTGTGTCTGGTCTAGATAGCAGAAAACTGAGGAAGTCAGAGCCAGTAAACTTCTCCCCCTATTGTCTGGAAAAGACAGAAAACAAATTTTAAAAACAAAATAAAAGCCCCTTAAATTTTACAGTAGAATGCCCAGGGAAGTGGTCGAGTCACCATCCCTGGAGGTTTTTAGAAGACGTGTAGATGTGGCAGTTAGAGACATGATTTAGTGGTGGACTTGGCTGTGTGAGGTTTGCAGTTGGACTCGATGGTGTTAAAGGTCTTTTCCAACCTCAGTGATTCTGTGATTCCATGAGCAGGTCATGCAAGCCTCTGTTGGTCCTGCTGTAGTAGCAGGGGAGACTTCCCAGGGCCAAATCCCTCTCTTTCCATGATTCTGTTTTATCTTGAAAATTAAGAGAGTGTCTCACTATGTATTTGGGTATTTTCTCTCTGTTTTCAAAAATCCTTTTATTTCATTGGCAAAAAGGAGAAGTTTGAGTTTCATAATCCTAACACTTGGTAATACTAATTAATTGGTTTAAAGAGATTGCAATACAAGAACATAAGCAGCTGTTGTAATGCTGTCATTACCTTAATCATCTCACATTATCCTAAGAAAACTTCTACTGGTTATGACACCTTAAAAAAAGGAAGTCTGTAGCTATTTACCTATTACTAGCTATGCTCAGTGTGTCCTTTTAAGATCAGTGTTTTGGCCAGCATGTCTTTTAATTCAATCACTTGTCACCAGACTTTCTTAAAGAGTAGGAAAAATACGTAACTGACATGTTGTGTTTGAACCGTATATCAAGGGAAAAGACAAACATGATTGAATGCTGTGTCATAGCACCACATGTGGGAAACAAATATTCTGCAAGAAATCTATTGGTGAACAAACTGAAAAATTGTTAAGCTCTTAAAGAGCTTAAAGGCTTGTTAGCATTTTTTGACAGAAACCCACTGAAGCAGTGAACATAAAAAGAAAGAACAAAAAAGTCATAATGGCTGATTCCAAATTTAGATTTGTGGTCCTGTTCATTCCGTGTGCTGTCTCTGTAAGGATGCTCACTCCTCTGGCTGGAGTGGCGAGGAACTTTCTTCACACCTGGGAGCCTTTTCGCTCCATTGTCCGAGAGCTGCTCTGATCACACGGTTTTCAGTTGTGCTTAGAGGATTTATCAAGTTATCTTTTGTCAAAACTGCAGGAAAGTCTTAGTAAGACAGGACGTTATTTCTTTATAAAATACCATTTTCCTTCAAGTGTTTGGATGGGTTTTGCTAAAAGGGCTGAACACACAATGTTTGGGTCTACCATGGCCATCTGCTGCCTCACTGCGAAGGGCGTATTTGTCCAAGAGCGGTACCTGATGTGCACACCTTCTTGTGCAGCCGCCAGCTTAGGACAGACTTAACATCATCTAGACGAAGGATGAAGCCTCCCCTTCCTGCATGTTCTAAATGAAGCAAATAGTAGATATGAAGATTAGATGAGATTAATAATCTGTTAATGCACTTTGGTTTTTCTTATCTTCTCACAGGTTAATAACAACCCTAGTAGAAAAAAATTAGCTGTTACTAGACAGAGTATTGAAAAGAAAAGTTACTTTCAGACAGAACAATCATGAGCATAAACAAATATCAGTCTACTCCTGATAATGTTGTTTTGTAATTGACGACGTTATTTCTTTATAAGCTTATCAAATGAAAATTTAAAAGCAAAATGAAGTTGAACACTTTTCCTACATTCAATGTTAAAGATATGTTTAATAATTCTGAATGAATCTGTCACTTGTGGTAAATTTTACCGCTGCTTGCTCTATTCGTAAAGCACCAAGATCACTGATAATTAATAAGCTTTGTAAAGCAAACACAGGTCAACATGTGCTTGATAAATGGAGCCATTATTGTACATAGGGAAACAATTAATTTGTTGCTCCATATGGTCTGATGTCCATTAACATGCCCTACTAATAATGCAAAACAGAAAAGCTGTAACAGAGTGTACGTGGGGTTTAGGTTATGTACAAAGGAAAGTATTCTGATAATCTATTCAGACACTAATTTGAAAGGAGTAATTTTTTTTAGTTTCTTTCCAGCTAGTGAGTAATGAGTTCCCACTCTACCCGACAGGTTCGGCGGCTGTCGGCATCTTCACTGTGGCAGAACCACTTCTGCCGCTCTGCGGGGAGAAGGGAGCAGGGTCCGCTCTTGTACTGCAAGTGCAGGGAGGCTTGAGGAAACATCTCGGTCTTACTCCATTCTCTTACCATGTTACTTCTTTTAATATATGTTCTATTAATTGAGTTAGCTGTAGAACACATGCAGTATCATACGGTTAGCACTCGTATCTGAACTCGGTTTTGGTGCTGCTTAACAGGGAAATATTTTAAGATGTCAGTGCACACACTGCATAAAAATGTCAACAGTGATAATTTCACTGTGGTGTGACAACGTTACTTCATATTTCCCGACTTAATTTAAAAAAAACCTGCAAAAAAATGTCTGATTTCCTCTTCAAAGTTAATTGGAGAAAAGTACTCTCTGACTAACACATCCATGCTTACCATACCGTGTGGCAGGAGCTTTGTGCCTGCCACTAGCACGAGAAAAGGCAGAATAAAGCGCTGTTTGAAAATACCAGGGGAATCCCAAAGCAGCAGTGGCTTCAGTAGTTTGATGTGCTTTCTGATCATTTTTTTAAAGATAGCAGTTTGGTTCTGTTTTAATGCAGTAGCTTTATAATATAAAACTTTTGTAATTATCAGAGCAAAATGTAATTAACTCAAAGTAATATTTGGTGTCTTTCCAGATTAGGGGGAGACAAAAAAAAAAGAACAAAGCCAAAACAACCCATTGAGTATAGTCTCCCACTTCTGAACATTGTTGTCTGAGTTTTGAATCTGTAGCTATTCTTTCAGGAGAAAGCCATTTTTAATTAAAGCAAATGGAAGTCAGGACTTTAATTTGACCTCTGCCATGCCAGCAGTTCCTGTGTTTAAGGAGTTAGCAATGAAATATCAAGCCTGTGATACATGACTTGATCAGCTTTCCTTGATTTTCATTTCAGAGTTCTGTTTGTGCTAGAGTTAATGCACTTAATTTAAAAACCTGAAAACCTGAACTTTTATTTAATTTTCAGTTATTTCTTTTTATTTTCTTCATTATTGTGAAAAAATTGTAATAGTCTTTGGTTACCCTTTCAGGTTGTTCTTCTGGCAGTTCATCTAAGGAAATCTGTGGTTTGATAGATTTTCTGATGAAATGCTTGAAACACAGTAGATGTTTTAATTGTCCTGACATACATTTTTCTTGAGAGTCTGTGGCAATCTGCTTTTTAGAAACACTGATTGATGAGTTCTACTGTAATTTAAACTAAAAGTTAATAAGACAGGCCTACACGAATCTGATGCAAGTTATTAGACTTGTAAGGCACTTTAATATATGCCATTTATTATTCAAAGAAGTGCAAGCCAAAAATGTTTCATATGCACTAATAAAAATTCAATATAATTATTTCTGAGAACTTCAGGAAATGCAAACGGTCAGATAAACTGAATTTATTAAAACAATATCCAGTGACAGGAATGCTGATTGACCCTCTTAGGGCTCGGCTTTGAGCTGCTGGTACCTCCTCCTGTAGGAATTGGTTACTGCTTGAACTTTCTTTGCTTAAGAAGTTTTCCACTGTTCCTTGTCGTTGAATTAAATCCATGACATTTGGTGTTTCACTTTTGCTATCTGCTCCAAAATATCAAATATTGATGGCTCTGTCCAGTGTTTTGCCTAAATTGCTGTGGGTTTCTGTATCCTGGAGTCCTAGAGATGAGCTCAAATAACGGTAGCTCGGCTACATTTTCAGCTAGTCAGACTTGAAATACAAAGTGAATTCTATGGCTGTCTCATAAAGTTTAAGGTTTTCTATTATTAAAATCTTCCTTTGAAATAATAAATGACTACAGGCTGTCACAGCAGGGTCTAGAAAGGCCAGCACGTAGAATGGGCTGAGATTTCATCTGAGCGTAGTTGAGTTTTATAGATCTATTTATGAGATCCAATACTGTAATGATGTAATTTTACTTGTCTAATAAATGTAGCTGTACAAGCAAAGGATAGCAAACATTTCCATTGTGACCAAAATCCTTTAAACTGCAGCCACTTTGATCTTAGAGCTCATGCTATTTAATAAATGCTGGCTATTCTTCTAACAATCACAATTATTTAAAGGGTTTTCAAAAGGGATAGAGCAAATCAAATAAAACAATTACTGTTGTATCTCATTCTGAAGTTAAGTGTATTTTTTATGTGGGTCTTGTTTAGTGTCTCCTCCCAGTTTTCATCCATTATCACAATAATTGAGTTTGTAGCTGGAATTAAATTTATCAAATTGTGTTATCCTCTTTTGAAATTGGATAGGTATCCTGGCAGTGGGAGCTAGAAGTTAATCTGCTTTGCTAAAGCCTCCAGTGGCACAGCGGCAACAGGATTGAGAAGGCTCAAACATTTTCCTGTCACCCTGGACACGATGTAATTTCTCCTCAATCCCTTGTGCAAATAATGACATTTGAATCGAGCATTAACAGGCTTAATTACTTTAAAATTGTCATTTTAATTTACACTGATATAGTATTGATCATACAAGCAGAGATTAAGCTGTTCACTGGAGCAGATGATGGGGAATTAAACATTAAAGGGTCCTCATGGGGCTGAGAGGCCGCCCAGAGAGTGCCAGAAGAGGAATGATATTTCTCCGTAATGAACTGGCGGCATGCAGGGACATGAATCTTTGGCCTACTGGAAAAAGGGAAATAATGGGGTTTGGGAAGCATTTGCAGGTTATTCATTCGCTGCCATGCACCAATTCTCCAGTGATTCATCCACCTCACCAACATTTATTTATCTAGCAAATTCAGGAGCTCTGACCTTTCTGCTAAGTACATTTAACATAAGACGGAGTGAAATATTTCAGGTGTAACTTTTTACAAATATTAGTTATTGTTTCTTATTTCTGACTAATATTAAACAGAGTTATTTAATCTGCCATACATACTTGCGCCCATTTGCGCGACTCACGATGATCAAATGGACTTCATAAAAAGATCCAAGTATTGTGGCATTAAATGAGGTCTTCCAAAGTCCTTGACCTCATTTAGCTACAGTCTGATTTTCTTCTTTGGTAAACCTGAATTAAAGTTAATTTAAAGCAAGCTGACACAAGTTTACGTGGAAAATTATACAGCAGGTAATAGTAAAAATGACGACTAATCCTTGTAAAACCTCTAACCTAAAAATGTCATCGCTCTTGTATGAAGTATACTTTAAAAGTCCAAGAAGATATACGGAATAGTTTAAGGCCAAAATTTTCATTTCAGTGATTTGGATTCATCTAATAATTTGTCTGCAATGTGGTTAGGAAACAAGTATTGCTACTTTGATAATTTACTGTTTAAAAGTCCAAAATTAAATGTGGATGCTAAATTGTAGTAAATCGATGTTGGTTTTATATATAGCAACTAAACATGGGGATTTTGCTGTCTTGAACTAATAAGGTGGTTTTCCTACATGCCTTACACTTCAGTTTTATCAGGGAGAACTACAATCAGTAGTGCAACAAAGCAGGAGACAAGATGAGTCAGAATACTTTCAGCCATTACAATTTAAAATGGAGTGTCTCCTTTCTGAAAATTGACATTTTCCTATTTAAGAGAATGTAGGGCCAGATCACAGCTCATTGACTTCAGGAATTAAATTCTATTCTTTTGGTAAATATGTACATTCCTGAGGAAACCCATTGAAGTCAATAGTGTCTGTGTGTTTCTTAGTGTAACTTGTGTAGGATGTCATTTCTCGTCCATGAAGCAAAGGGACTGATCCTTAAAAGTAAGGAAGACACTGCATCATGAGAAGTTGAATTTTACTATTTACTTTTTTTTCACTTAAAACAGGAAAATGCATTGAATAAAAATATAATTATTGCTAGATACAAAAAGGCATGCTTTTAGGACTCTGAAACACATAGCAAAGATTGGTGTTTTTTTAAAAAAGCTTTATTTGAAAGCTAAGGAAAAATGTTTACCTTTTTTATCAGAAAGGTAGTTCTGACTGGTTTGGGTTTTTTGAATTACAGACTTAGGCACATACTTGTTTGTTCTCATTTTCTTGTGGTTTTGGCTTCTAATATAGATCTAGTGGGTTTTGTTTACAAATATTACTGGTTTTGATGATTTTTTTTTTTTTATCACGTACTTCCTGAGCTTTTTTACATATTGGAGTTTATTTTCAGTTTGCAATCCGGCCTCTGGGCTGTTGTTTGCTTCCAGATGACACAGTAAGGAAGCGTTGAGGTGTGTAGGTGATGCCTACTGCCCGCCCCGGGGCTGAGCGTTCCCTGCGGGGCTGGTGTGAGCTCACACCCCGTCACCCCTCTTTCAGAAAACACGGGTGCAGCCGACGGGCTGGTGTGAAATCTGCCTCTCAAGTGAGGAAGCATTTGGAATGGTGAAGTGTAGCACAGCCGGAATGCTCAGCCTGCCCGAGGGGAGGCCAGGGGAATTGAAGGGAAGTGGCAGCACATGGCTGAGGCAGGAGAAGGAGGACCTGTACTTTGGGAGAAGCAGCCAGGGAAAATGTTGAAGCCTCGCAGGGTCTGTGTTTATTTAGACAAAAACATCCTTGTACATAGTAGGGACAGTGCTGACTGATACGCACAAGAGCCTCTACAGAAACGCTGCAGTATGTTCTGATTGTTTTCAGGATATTTTTATTTCCAGTATGAGGCATCTATATGGAGTAACATAAATATGATACCCTTGGAGAAAAATTAAATACATTGAATTGTATTTTCAGCTGTATCTGTTTGATTAGAACTACTTATATTACGCACAGTGTCAGCACGGTGTGACCTACCACTTCTGTGGGCTTTCTGTTATCGTGTACGGTCATATAACTTGTAATAACACAGACTGAATTAGAATATGAGCAGTGTTTGTATGATTCAGGCACATTTGGAGGATGTGTAGCTGGCACTCTGTTTTCCTGGGCTCTACTTAATGTCCTCATTTTCCTTGGGACTGTGGGAGGAGTGTATTCCCCCCACTCTTTGCCCACGTGCACTCTGTGCTGCTTCTGCGCATGCACACGTGCCTGTCGTCGGCTTGTTCAGATACACTGAGTGTCTGCAAGCAGTGGAGAGTGATGGGAGATAATGCTATTTTTTTTAAATGTAGCACTATAATTTTGGTCTTTCTGCACAAGTAGGTGTTTGGGTCTATACTGCGTTCTTGCAGGACAGTATTTCTGTTTGTGTGTCTGTGGCAGTACAAAGCTCTGTGCAGAGGTAGCCCAGCTAACCCCGACGGGAGAAGCAACACAGTGACACTTGCACAGCCCTGCCTCAGTCCTCTCTCCGGAGAAGCTCCCACCTTCATGTGCCTGCTCCATTTCTCAGCCAGCCCAGGCATTTGGCTCTGACTGACCTGAGCCGTGCGGAGCCTGGGCACTTCTTGGGAGGAAGGAGCCCACCCATCTATCTCCTCATGCTCGCGGAGGCAGGAGGAGGCAGAGCAGGAGGTGACCCTGAGGAGAGCTCGCTGCCTTCTCCCAGGTTCGCCCCTCGCTGGCTGCCCCGGGGTCCCTCCAAACTGCTAAGCCGGGGCTGCTCTCTGGGCTGTTTCTGTTGTAAGAAGGTAACAGTTTATCTCCAGTTCTTCAGTAGGCTAATGTATCATCACAGACACTGATACAGACATCTGAAATATAATTAAATCGCAGGAATGCTCTATTTGTCTAAACAAGACAAAGCATGGAACGGGTTCATTTGACTTGAAACATGTAATTAGCATAACCCTTCTGGATGCTTGTTTTATCATTTGCAATATAGTAAAAGATTGATTATCGTACTGTACCTTTTGAATTTCATTAATAGAATTGTTTTGTCCACTTGATTAATATGTTGCCTCAACCTCACAATAATCAGATTAAACTAGGTTGCCTTGTTCCTTCTGACTTGGAACATTCTTATTTCCATACACTAACTTTTCACTAAGGCCCCATGTAAATTGGTCTTTGGGACATTTTGTCATCTTAAATGCATTTCAGCATACGTCCATTCTTGAATTTCTCCCAGTGGTGTAGAATGGGTATTGCTGTTTGCATGTGTTTTATGAGCTAATTAACTACAGTCTTCTAAGTCTAAACAGTGGGAGATGGAAGTAGGGTGTTTTCACTACCATTTGTTTGACAAATCAGGTGTTTGGCATCCATATGTTAAAGTCTTCCAGATATTTTAGGTATTATTTCACATCATGGATCCCCAATTTTGAATATGTGAGCCATAAGACATTAAGGGGTCTTTTATTACTGTCTTATTTTCTCAAACCAAATTACAGGAAAGACTAAGCCTTGCTCTTCTCAGGAGTTAGTATTAAAGGTTTGAGTTAGTATTAAAGGTTTTCAGTTGTGTAATAATGTTTCATTTTCATGTGTTTGTGATCCATGGGTTGTCAGCTCATTGAATCGTTGACAACCCAACACTTAAACAGGTTTTGTTTCACTGATATCAACTGATCTTATTTAAATGAATGTTGCTTTTTGTTGAATGCATGTATTTTAAGATTTTTCCTAAATCTGGAAGAGCTAAAACAGGACTAGGGTAGGGATAGTCACCATGCAAGGCAAATGTTAGACCTCAGATGGAAGGTGTGCCTTGACGCCTGTGCACGGAGCAGCTGCGTCTCCTGAGCTGGGCGAGGAGGAGCACAAGCTCTCCCTTCAGGAGAGGCCTGTGGACACAGCTTTTGCAGAAATCCATTGGTCAAAATACAGTTTCAGTTTGAGGATCACGTGCAGATTTCACTTGAAGCTGTCCTCATCTGCGTAACGTGATAAAAGCTTTCAAGAGTGAAGGCTGTGTTGTCTTCCTGCCTTACCTTACTTGCATTACTTTCCATTTTCTCAAGAAAGGAGGATTTGCTGCTTGCTTAGGTAAATTTAGACTTTCTAAAAAATAAGGCAGTAGAAATCAGTAAGTGCTACATATATTTCTGTCATGAGAAACTGTGTAGCATTAAATGGTGTTGCGATTTCTAGGTTGTATGAATACAGAAACAGCCAATGCTGCCTGTAACCGATGCATTTTCCGATGCATTTTTCCGTCCCCGGAGGAGGCCTGAGTGTAACTGCTTTGGTTGTGCTTGGTGTCTGGTAACTGCTGCAGTGCCACAGTGCTGGCTTTCACCCTTTTGTTCGAATCTTGCAGAATCCAGCAGCGTTGCTGCCGAGTGCAGCGGCAGCTGTAGCGTTCTGCTCTCTGTGCTCCCTCCCGCCCGGGGCTCCTGCAGCGGGAGCCACAGCCCAGCCCATGCTCCTCCGCAGAGAGAAGTAGCGGCGTAGTGTGGGGAACCCCGTGTCCCTTGGAAGGTTCAGATCTAAGTGGACATCTCATGGCTGAAAGAGTTGGGGGGTTCAGCTGGAGGAGAGAAGGCTCCGGGGAGACCTTAGAGCGGCCCCCCAGGGCTGGAAGGGGCTTGTGAGAAAGGTGGGGACAGACAATAGGGCCTGTGGCCATAGGACGAGGGGTGACGGGTTTAACCTGGCAGAGGGCAGATTTAGGTCAGGTCTAGGGCAGAAATTCTCCCCTGTGCAGGGGGTGAGGCCCCGGCACAGGCTGCCCAGAGAAGCTGTGGCTGCCCCCTCCCTGGCAGGGTTCAAGGCCGGGTTGGACGGGGCTTTGGGCACCCTGGGCTGGTGGAAGGTGGCCCTGCCTGGGGCAGGGGGTGCCGGGGTGCCACTGGGTGGGCTGTAAGCTCCTTCCCAACCCAAACCATTCGACAATTCTGTGATGTTTCATGTCTGAAAAAACAGCACAGCAGTAAACGTGGGGGTAACAGTTGCCTGCAGTTTCCTGCCTTACTTAAAACCATTCAACATCAGGGAAAACCCTTAGAAATAATTGCTCTCAAATTTTCTAGTAATTATGACCATGCATATTAGATTTTTAGCTATGAGCCATATGGAAGTGATTTTGTGGAGTCTGGGGGATCAGTAAGAGAAAGGTGTTTTGTGGTAATGGAATTAACAAATTGCTGTTACATTTTGAGGCTCCTCTCTGCATCATGTAGAATGAAGATTTTTCAAGTTCACTTTCATCTTTGGCATTCTGATAAAAGGTGAATGTCAGGAGACACACTTGCAAAAAATGTGTTCCTGAAGTCTTCATGCAGCCCCTCCTCAGCCCCGCTCCTGAAGGAGTGCCTGCTTTGGCCCTATTTGGGTAATTCCATGACTTGGCAAGCACCGTGATCATTAGTGCTGCTTTCAGGATGGATGTTGTTTGTATTTTGCTTCTTAAGTCACACACTCATGAACAACGTTCACATAACTAGCACTGGGAAAATCTCTGCTCTCTCTGGCATTCCCTTTGGCTTCTGCTCAAATTCTCCTTTCAATTATTAAGACTTAGTATTTTAGTGTGTTACAGTTTGAAAAGGTCTGATGAATTTTGAGCTCTTCCACTTTGTGTGGAAGAAGAGCAAGAAATCTGCGTAATTAGTCACTTCGATGTTCATGAACATTCTTTTACTCACAGGAGACTTCCCCTGGCTTCGCCTCCGGTGGATGCATTACTGCCCTGTGAGCATCCTTCTCGCTACCTGCTTCAGTAAAAGTTCCCCTCCGTGTGATGCAGCATCTGTATTTTTTTTGTGGATCTCTCCCTTGGCATCTGCCATCGGGTGTAGCTCCGCAGGAGTGAGGACTGCTGGCGGCCAGGGGCCGGTGCTGCGCGGCCCTGACCCCCGTCACGCCGGGCTGTGGGGAGGAGCCTTTCGGGGCCCTTGGCCGGGCGGTGCCTGCGCTGCCTCTCGCTGCTCCTCTGGCGGGTGGATGGCCTTTGTGCAAACCAGGATCTGATGAAGCTGCTACCAAAACTAACATACGAGGCAATAAGCAAGAGATTTCCAGGTAAACCATACTGTAAGTTTAGGAAAGTATATAGGCTTTTGTTCAGGAATGATTTCTTGTAGGCCTCAGCATCCTGTAAAAGAAAGATCCCAGTGACCGAGGGATGATAGCACATAAAAAAAAAAAAAAAAAAAGTCTGCAGAAGGGGAGTCTGTGGTTGATGTGGTCACAAATAACAGCTAGCGTTAAGGGAGGTATTCTTTCTGTTTGGATTTGTCCTGAGTGTAATTAAACATAATTTCACTGTCTAAAAACCTGACTGTAAATGGCTTCTGCTGTGCAAGGTTCCTGGTGAGGTGAAGCACATTCTTCCTGTCCAGGAAGGAGACAGTAAGAGCACCAGGGGACTCCTTCCATGTGTGCACAGGCTCATCTCAGATTGTAAACTGAAGGTGTAGTTATACCAATTTCTGCAAAGATGTTTGTGTGGGGTGGTAGGAAAAGAGGGAGAGAACAAATCCCATCTTAGAGTCTTCCCTCTGTATGGTCCTGAACATAGGCAGATCTTCTGGCTGTGGACTAAGTCAGGGTTTGCTTAAGGAATATGTGAAAGTGGAATAAGGTAGAGGGAAAGCGACTGAAGGTGGGAAATACTGATGGGAAACGGGCCCCTTGTTATGAGCAGAGGCAAAACGCCTTCACTGGTTTATCCATTGCAGAGGAGCTGGCTTGGCCAAAACCAGTAAATGGGAGTGTACGGGGAAGACAAGCACCCGAGGTGGGGCCCATCTCCCTGGCCCTCTGCTGGGTAACCCACAGCGGGCTGTCCTGCTGCAGGGCTGCAGGCGCCCAGGGCTCACCCCGACTCATCCTGGCAGTCACCCGAGGGGTGCCGGCTCCAGGCGCTCTGGTGGCCTGGGGTTGGACAGCCAGTTCCGTTCCTTTGTTTGTCCACCTGTGTTTACATGCTCATCCAGGTGTAGGGAGGCAGCTGAACTCAGCTCCTCTTGGTTTGTCAGTGTCCTTCGTCTCTATGCAGCGTTCCACGACTCGGGTGTGAAGCGGTGGGTGCTGGCAGCGCTGCCGGCACAGGCAGGGGCTGCGCCAGCAGTGTTGGGCTTGGGGGCAGCACTGCAGAGCCTCAGCCTGACGTGCCCTGCAGAGCCCTGCGGCGCCTGCGCCAGCGCTCGCGAAGGAGGGCTCAGCAGGGGTCTGGGGCAAACAAGTCAAGTTTCAGCCTATTCTGTTTAAATTTTTAATTGTTGAGAAGAAATCTGCTTCAGATTTGCTTCAAAATCTCTTGACAATTTCTCCACCCCAGTTCTAGGAGGGAGCACACATTGGGGTAAAGGGCGTGTACTTGGGATCTTTCCCCACACACACCTTGCTATATGAAAACCAAGTATACTGCGTATAGAGTGTGTGTGTGTGTGTGTGTGTATATATATATATATATATATACACCCCCGTGCATGCATGAACAGATGTAAAAGATATGTTTTCTTAGTAACAAAATGTGAATGAAGCATAAACTTATGTTCCAGGATTAAGATTTAAGTTTCTGTCTACCTGGGTCAATGTTTGAGGTTACTGGAGTGTTTGAGTCATTGAACTTTAAGACTGCATTCATCACAGCTTCCTAGACTAATATAAATTTCTTCCCATTAAGTCAATAAGCGTGGTTACATCAGACAGCAGTTCTGTCTAGAAACTAAGATTAATGTCCATCATAAAAGTGACATGAAGAGACAACTTGTTTGATTTATACAGACTATTTTTGTCTTCTCAGTTTTAAAATAAAATTCAAGTTATTACTTCTATCAACATAGAGGTTTTCTTTCTTGCTTCTACTATTACTAAAACATTCTTTTCAAATGGTGGCTTCTTTTTAATTCAAGTATGAGGCTGTAAGAAGAAAAACTCTACCTGTAGGTGGACTAACAGTACGGTTGGCTGATATTTTCCACTTCTTTGGAAGAGTTGGGTTTTTGTTGCTGGGGGTTTTTTGTTTGTTTGGATGGGGGTTTTTTTAGGCTCTTGAATTCATCCGTTGTTGTTTTCTGTAAGAAAGCATATTCCCATTTAGTGATGGAAATTGGTTTTGATGTATTTCCCTTCAAATTCAGATGTGACTATAGAGTTTACGCCATGGCAGCAGCAGTGTGGTTCTTGAGCCTCCCTGTAGCTCTGGATCAGCCGAGCAGATCCTTGGTGTTCTGACCTGCTGTCAGTGCCCTCCCCTGCCCTCGGGGTCCCTCCCTGTGCCGTGGCACCCCTAACTGCCATTTCATTCAAGAGCACTGACGCCATGCTGAGCATCAACATATCTTCAATTAATTCCATTGAAAATTTTAGTAAAGTTAGGCCTCAGTTGCAAGCCTAGAGGCTTTTCGTTCTCATCTCCCACACTACCTTTTAGCAAATTTCATATGATCAAAAAGCACGTTACAGAGCCCTGAGCTCTCTTTCTGCAGTGGTCGTCTTGTTATTAATGGATCAAGCTCACAAAGTGCCTTATGATGCTGTGCTCTTCTTGAAATGCTTAAATATATTGTCTTTACCATTCACTAGCTCCAAGCTAGGAAACAGTGGTAACGGTCAAAAATAGGATTTGAGCCAGGCGGTGGTTACAGGCTGGTAAATGAATTAATCTCTATAGGGACATTTGATTTTGGTTTTTGGTTTTTTTTTTAATTTTCTGTTAGAAGTCGGGCAGGGATATTCAAATGCTGCCTTTGTAGGACAAAACCCATGAATTAAGACGGTGAGCCTTTGAGCACAACTAACTGTATTGTTGTTTCCAGCACAACCCCATGAATTCCTCTGTGGCAGTTCAATAGCCGAAGGTTCATCTGAGCCTGTGAAAGGTAAAGCATTAATAGAAATTATGAATTACAGTTGCAAGCAAGATACAGCAAACATATTTCTAACAGTTTTATCCTAAACTGTGGTGTTTTCTTTGTGAAATGAACTTTTGCAGCAGGGAGGGTGGCAGCCTTCCGAGCTCCTCCTGCCACGAAGCTGGATTTCTGCTTCAGGATAAATCACGAGCTGGCACGCCCAGGGAGCTGGCACATTAGCCACATTTATCCTAATGCCTTGTTCCTCTCAGTGCTCTCACCAGTACAAGGAGATCAGACGGTGTGTGCCAGCATTGGCTTTCTTCTGGCTATTTATCTGACGTCTGTCTGATACAGGAGTAGCCTCACAAAATTAATTACCTACTTAGGGACGGAACATCAGCAAGCGTCTTACCCAGATTAGCAGAACTGCTGGAATTTCTTGTATTAGCATAATGTCTTTGGGATTTCCATGCTGAGAAGGTACCTTTGCTGGAGACCAAGCCCTTGCTTGATCTTTGCTGCTCATGACTGGTTCTCTGAGACTTGTTAGATCCTCAGTTTTAAAACAAGGAGGAAGCAGTCGAAATAGGTCATAGAAAACCTCTTCTTATTCAGGCTCATTAGGATGTTGAGACAAAAGAGCTTTAACGAGTTCTACTGTGTTACCAGGGAATCAGAGGGAGACAGTTTCTCATTCTGTCTTGACTAATTCAGTTTGATCCATGACTTGCCAGAATTTAAAGAAAAAATCATTCTTGTCTGTCAGAGCAGTAGAACCTGCATGTCTGTAACAAACTTCAAGTAGGTGTGCTAAATATTTTTTAAATGTTAATTAGTCAGGACCATGTTCCTTTAAAAATATGATTAGCTTAAAGCATTATACCACATAAAATGGGTATTTGTACAATCTGAGATACAGGTAAGGCTAGTTTGGGGTGCATAAGGAATCCAGCATTTTGCCGAACTTCAGACCTAGACTCCGCACTACGCCAGGGGTTTGCATCGTGGTCCCAACAGTTACTTTTAAAATCTGAGTACAAGCGGAGGGCTTATAAATGTACAAAATGTACCATATTATGGAAATTTTAAAAATCAATTAAAACTTTTCTGTAATTGTCCACAGACATTGCATGCTCCAGTTGAATGACCATAGGTAATTTGTAAACTGTTTAGGATCATTGTTGGCCTTCTCTTAGAATTGATTGTCCTTTAATTAACTTATATCTATCATGCATGTAATGTGATTCCCAATAAAAATTGCAGAATTTTAATTGAAATTGAAAAGTTCTGAAAAGTAGAAATATAAATAATATGTCTTATATATGTGCATACTCCAATTTACATGGACATTCTGAAGAGATTTTAATAACGAGGCAGGTTTTCCACATGATTTAATTATCAAGTGACTTGACTGAGTATTTAGATTAGGAGAGTATAATTTGGTTTATTTCATAAAGAAAAGCTTTACATCTTTATGTCCTTATTGATTTGTCAATACTATTTAATGAGTTTCAGTTCACAAAAGTTACATTAGACAATATATATCTTTTGGATTGATAAATGTAGCCTTATTTTGGAATCAAGACCACTTGAAAATGCTGAGCATAGTTTAAAATGAATTATCACAAAGTATTGCTCCCAAACGTACATGAAGACATGCAGAATGGCAGCAGGCATTCTGTTACTTTACATGGAATTATTGTACGTAATTCCAGGAAAATTATTTTCTTTTCAGTAATTCTGATATTTTCTTATGTTCACTAAAGCAAACATGCTGGATGTGTTTTCATTTATCCTTTGGTTTTAGTTTGCGTACGCTGAAAGGTGTTTTGGGATTCTTCCTAACTCAATTTTCAGTATTTTTAATAAGCTTCAGCAGAGTATGCTTAAATCATTCTATTGCTGCTGCTTTGGTTTATGTCGCTATACCTTTACGGAATCAGTGCAGCAGCTGGTGTGAGGGGTGCAAGGGCTTATAAGATAATGTAGATCCTGTTGCTCTTCATTTTGATGAAGTGAAGCCTGTTAGGAAATAGTGGGTTTGGCCCCTGTTATCAATAGCAATGAAAAAGCTTATAATATGCCTCTCTGTCTCCTGCTGAAATGGCACCTACTGTGTGAGAGTGAAGCGTCATTGCACCGGATCAGGTTTATCTGCTCAGAGAGTCAGTGAGGTAACACCTCTGATTATTGATCCCAACTCTGTATTAATGATATTGGATAAAAGACAAAGAAAAGCTGTGAGAGACTTTTTCTATTTTTTTAAGGTAAAATATGTTGTATCAAGTTGGTAAAAGCCAGTAGAGATTCTGTTTTTCAAATATGGGCAATTGCTGTTCAATACATAACTAGTGATATAAATAGGCATGGAAACCCTTACTTTTTTGGTGATGTTTTTAGAGATTTCAGACTTTTTCTGCGTGTTAAGTGAGGCCTGAGAATACAGGTTTAGGGAGATGTTAGGAGGAGGGTTACAAGCGCGTTCCCCTCCGCCCAGGTACTGCTGCCATCACGCGGTGTTGTGGAGACTTGGGATTTCTCTTGTATGTATCAGGCAGCTGCTGTTTTACCATCCCAGGCTTCAGTTTCCAGCATGGCTGCACCGGGAGGGAGCACACGGTGCGGGTTGCGTACCCCGCCGTCAGGAACGCGGGCAGGGGCTGGGCAGCGAGGGCAGCTGTTGGCAGGGGCAGGGGCTGGTGAACACGCGGGCCCTAGCTGCGGAGCAGTTCCCTTACACCTGCCGACGTGCGAGCCACTTCTTGCAGAGCCCCGCGGGTATGGGGTGACACCCGGAACAGACCCAGCTCTGCTCCGCGCGCCCAGGCCCGCCTGAAGCTCCGGGCGCTGGTGTGGGGCTGCCCCGTGGCCCGGCCAGGGAGAGGGGCTGCCCAGGTCCCCCTCCCCAGCGGCAGGCACGCTGGTCCCCAGTGACACGGGTCACGCTGAGCACGGAAACCCGTGTCTTATGACAGGCCTTCTGTGCAGGGCGGCCCTCTGATGGTTTTTACTCATCGGTGTAGTTATTTTGTCACACGGGATGGAGGCTTTGTGCTTAGTTCTAGCTTTGACTCCTATGATGGCTTCAGCACTGGCATGAGCGGCTTTCCTGGGCTGTAGAAGTTCGCCCTTAACAGGTATTTGATTTGCAGCTGCGTTTCGCTCCCAACCGATAGTCTCTCAGGAAGCCTGCTGCACAGGTACCAGGTCTTTTTAGCTGGGCCAAAAGCACAAGAGTACTATAGTTTAAATTATTAATCCTAGTTCCTCCCCTGGCTCCAGTAGATTGCCACGTCATTATGTTTCCCTACTCCTCCTCATGCAAGAACAAGAATCCAGTGATTTCAGTGTCCTCAAGGTTGATGCCCTTGCAAAAAGCTGTTCTCTCCCTCAAACCCATGTCCCTCTTTTAAGGCTGTCTTGTTACACGGCAGTTCATCTTTGTTATGGTAATTTAAAAATTTAACAGGTTTATTAATCCTGCAGAATTTATTATAGTCAAACATGAGATATTATTAAGTTGCTATTGTACGAAGCATTTACCCTCGCTGTTGGAATGACTTGTCCTCTGCATTGGCAGACGCAGAAACGTTCATTTTGTTTCCTAATTAGGAGAGCTGCAATCAGGAACCATGACAGAGTTCAGCTCCTCGGTGTACAGCATGCCAGGTTCCATAGTGCAGGCTTTATAAAATTCTCTTTAATTCAGGAACAGAATATCATTAACTTTGTAAGTGGATGAATACAATGGACAAGCAATTTAATTAACTTCTAACATTGGATGTTGGACAGGAGACAAAATGAAATTATGCACATATTTCTTATGCAGGCAGTCAACCTTGAAAGGGGCTTGATTGTGATGGGTCAGACAGGAGGACAGCTTTGTCCAATTATTTGATGTTTAGTCCTAGAATATGAAATTTGAAATTTGGTACTTTGTAAATCAATCATCTCTTATTTTGAGGCAGTTACAAAGGTTCTTTGAGATACAAAACAACCACCACTGACTGTGACATGCTAAATACAACCTTTTACCACATGGTACTTTCCTATTCGGAGATGACCTGTATAATACTAAATGAAATGGGCATTAATGCCTCCTCATCAAATTGAATTTGCCATCTTGAGTGTATTATGTAAGAATATATAAATGAAATTCTAAACTGATTTAAAGTTTTTAAAATTAAAATTGTTTAGAGTCAAGTAAATGTGGTAAGAGTCATCCAGCTTACCAGTTTCCTACAAAATGAAGCTGTTTTTTACTTCTTTTTTTTTTTTTAGTAGAAGAAAAATATGGTAAGATGTTAAACATCCAGCAGTCTCTCCCATCCAAGTTGCATCCCCGTTCCAGTCGCACTGCCAGAGGTGACCCGTGTCTCGTGTAGCTCAGGCAGGAGGGACGGGTCGCTGGTGGTGCAAGTGCAGCACAGGTCGGCTGCCTCGCCTCGCCTCACCTCTCCTCACCAACTGCACGAGCAGTTGGGCTCAGCACAGCGTTTCTTTTCCTGCCTCCTGGCCCCGAGCGCTGTGCGGAGCTCCCCTGTGCAGGACTCGTGTACGGACAGGAGGAGCATGACAGGGTTTGGCTGGTAGTGCAGAAACCACTGATTTTGTAGGAGCAAAAAGACTGGAAGACACTGCCCTGGGTTTCTTGCTGGGTTCGCAAACATGTGTCAGGTTTTGCTTCAGAACTAGTCAGGATTTTTGCCCTCACAGTCAGCTCCCTTCTGACCTCGCAGATCAGGGGGATGTTCCCAGGACATTCCATGTTCTCAGTCTCTTTATGGTTATTGGATACCTGTAACTAGTCTAGATTAATTTCTGCTCAGTCTGGATCTGCTTTGTCCTGTGTCAGTGTTGCTCTTCAGCTTAAATAGTTCTTTCCATTCCCCGGTGCTGCTCCTCATTTTCAGCTTTCCCTTGTTTTGCTGGGATGCAGAGTCATCCCCTTTTGGTCCCTTCTTGCCTGCCGGGATCACCTTCTCTAATCCCGATGGCCCTTTCCCAGGCGGTTCAAACCTTTTACGTAGGCGATCAGGGCTGTTAACGTGGTTCCAGATGACGCACCCTCACCACGCTCCACCGCTGCAATAATGCCTTTCTGACGCCAGCTGTGTCTCATGCTCCCTGCTGAGGTCACTTCTGCCTTTCCCCAGCAGCACCCCTTCGGTGGTTTGTGTGCTGCCCTCACTCGTGCAGTAACGGGGGGGACAGAAGTGTACAGGGATAAGGAATACATTTCTGGAAGAGGTGAAATGCTACTTTGTTCTTTGTTGCTATTGGTTACACTCCTAAAATGATTACAAAAAATAAACGTGAAATGGAATGTAGAATGTAGCTTGCTTCCTGAAAAACAACGTTCTGCACTTTTGTATTATCTTCTGCAGTCTGAGACTCAAGCTCAGTTTCTTGAAGTTCGTGAAGTGTTACCAATATCCACTGGATAAATCTGGCTGTACAATATTTTGAGCTCTGTTTATCAAGAGCGTATAACTGCCTGGGGGATATTTTTGGCTCTTCATGACGTTTAATACGGAAATAACCATTAAATATTTTAGCATTTAATTGTGTATCTCTTTTAAGAACACTTACACTTACAGATGGAAATCTGTACGCTTACAGATGGAAATCAGATTTTATTTCTCTCTCTCCTCACCCTGAAGAACGGGTGAAGGTTGGGAGCAGTGCAGGGTACTTTGTTCTGACTGTGAAGGCGCTGGTGGAGTCCTCAGCAGAGGTTTTGGCTGTTTGATTGCACGCGCTTCTTGCCGTCAGGCCCACTAAAATGTTGTAGGGGCAGAATTCAGAGTGTGGCCCTGAATTAGTTCTGAATCCTGTATTCAGACAACCTCCGTTTCGTATTGGTGTGGAGCCAAGATGTGTGCCTCTTATCCTGATTGGGGGCCTCTAGAGTGCTTGTGTAATAGAAATATTAAATAACAGTGTGATGAATGACTTTGTAAAGGTTCTACTTTGAGTTCAGGAATATTGATAAGTTGCCTTCTTTTTAACTGTTCAGCATACATACACTTCCCTTAACTCATGTTGGCTCCTTGGTCTGACAGTAATCTTGGTTTTAAGCAAAAGAACCTCCGTATGATTTTTTTTTTTTTAATTGAATTGATTTGTAATTAAAATGCTAAATTTTCTTGTGAAATATGTCAGCATCAAAAGAGGTATTAAATATTCCTTGTCAGTGTGGTGTAGGTTGCATATGGATTATAAACATAGCTATGGTTATACATAGCTCAGATTAAAAGTATGTCTGGTGCTGCTAAACTGCAATTTAACGGGAGAGATTGTGGCATTGAAATTAGTTGAGGATGGTTAGAAATCGCACTGTATGTTCTGACAGCTCACTGAAGCTGGAAACATGGAAAGTGTGAGGTTATTCATCTGGTACAAAGTAGTCGGAAGCGTCACTTCAATGCCTAGCTGCAACAGCACGGCTGAGAGCCAGTCTGAGAGGCTGGCAGGGCCATAAGGTAAATGGATTACAAACAGATCTGAGCTTTTTAAGTCAAAACCATCATGTGGAAATTAATCTAGAAATGCAGAAGTATCTTTGCAGGTATGTGTCTAATATAATTAGAGTACACAAATGACCAGGATTTGGGGAGACCTGGTGCTGGATACCCTTTTTTTTCCCCACTAGCTGTACCTGCAGGCTTCTGCAGCATTGACTGAGTTGGGAAATAGTCGCTGGAGAAACTGCCCCAGTCCTAGTGCAGGCAGGTTGTGGTACTGCGAGTTGCCTCTTTACAACATAGGAATGTTTGTACGGTGATATGTGGCACTGCTTTTGGTTTTACGGAGCGAGAGTCTTCAGCACCAATCCTGACGGTGGTTGTACTTTTCTGAAGTGAATAATTCAATTTGTTTTAATGAGAGTGTCGCCTGTAACTAAGCAGGTACTTTTAATACAGAGCAAGTTACAGTACACTGAGAGAGTTTGTCAGCACGTATTTGGAGCCCACTCACTTTTACACTTTATTAAAGGTGTAATTATTCAAATCCTGTTGAAGTTAAGCTGATACTCATGTTTGAGGTACAAAGCTGCAAAATAGTGCGTAATTGTTTGAAATGGTCCGGTTTGGGCTCCGGCTGTCTGCACGTCAGGTAGACGAGGCCTGTTTGGGGGGAAGCTCAATAGCATTTTAATTGTATGTACTTTAGCTGATAAGTCTAATTCAGGAAATGATAAATTGCCGGACACCTAATTTATTTGCAAATAAAAAGTGATAGATTATTTTATAATGAGTTGATTAGTGTACCCAGCCTTTTTTTTAACCTGGAATGAATAATAGACATTTAGCGTTAATTTAGCTATACTGGATGGAGCAGCCTATGAACAGATTTGACAAGCATGTACTTCAAAATTGCTAATTATTTGTAGTATCTTGGTCACTGTTTAGATGTATTAGAACAGTCAGTCCTTGCGTTGTGCCCTTTCTTCATTTCTTTATTTCTTTATTTATTTCTTCATTTCTTTCTTTATTTCTTCATTTCTTTGAAGATGCCAGTTGTATAAAAATTAACTTTTTTAAGGGAAACTAAGGGCAGGTGTTTTTGCAAAGTGTCTCTAAACTGCCACAGAAATCCAGGGCAGCCTGCAAGTTGTTTCCTAGCGGAACTTTAGAGCCGTTCTGCTGTTGCCGTTCCCTGCAGCAGCGTACCCCGTGTGCGCGGCAGTGACGGAGGGACAGCCAGGCTCTTCCTCCCTTACCGAGCAGTGCCCTGGGCCTGCTGCAGCCCCGGGGAGACAAGGGGGACGCTCCCCCCAGGCAGGGCCCTGCCCGGGCTGGCTGCGGGCCCCGGGCCTGCTGTGGGCCCAGGCTGTGTGCCCCGGGCCGGCTGTAGGGCCTGGCTGTGAGCCCCGTAAAGCAATCTTTATATATTAACTTTATCGCATTTAGTGAGGTAATGCAGTAAATGTTTATTCTGTACAGTAATTAAACTTTTATTCAGTTATTTCCTTTATGCATTAAATTTCCACGGTGGAAATGACGTACTTCAAAAAGAATTTATGCCAACTAGCTGTTAAAAAAAAATTATAGCTGTTTAAATCTTCAGACTTTTGTGGTGAGATTTCTCTGTAATGAAAGGAATATGCTTTTAGTAATGCCAGATGTGTGATCCATCACAACCAATTTGTTTATCTTGCCATCAGTACCAGTTTTTCCAGATTAGTCTTCTGGCATGGAATAGTGAAAGAAATTTCCAATACTGCACAGAGTATCATTCTGGAACCTAATTAAAAGCAGTGAATGTTTAATGTTAGTCTACTAACAGGGAGAAAATACCGTTTTTCCTCTGTAATACATTTGGGGGGGGAGATGCAAAGCTCTTCTCATTAATACACGCTGACTGTAAGTTAAACTTTGTTGTTTCTGCAGCCGGCAGTACAGTTCTGTGTGCACGTGTGGTAAGAACGGTCAGGTATTTCTGCCAGTCCTGACAAAAAGGCATTTGGTTAATAACAGCTTTGCTGTGAGATAATCGCCCGGCCTTTTCACCGAGTTCCTGAACGTTTCTGTAAGGGCCGTTCTTACAAAAGCTTTCAAAAGCTAGCATGTGTTTGTGTACTCTGCAATTAGTGGTTGTGATACTGGAAGAGTTTCCAGGAGTGCACAAAGGACATTTTCCCTAGTCTACCTGTAGGATTTTGTGCGCAGGTGAACGATTGGCAATCAGTTTTAAGAGTCTTGTGCGTTTCTAAGCTGCTTGGCCAAGCTAAAAATTACTGTTGCTCAAAACTGCCCTATTTGACTTTTCACTTGGATGCTTTCTGCTGTTTTAGTTAGGGTGTATATATATATTAATGTCTATTTACAATGCTTAAACTTCTCTATGAAGCAAAATGTCACTAAATTTAAATATAGCCAGCAGCAGTGACTGTGTAGTATTTCCTCACGGCCATGGGTATTACTTGCATTGTGTATATACTTAGGGGAATAACTAGGTGACTCAAACTCTGATGAAGCCCTTCCTATTTTGTCAGCCTCCTGGCTTTGCCAGGAGGGGAGAAGGGCTGTTCAGTCTGGAGGGTGACAGGTGTGGTCCCTGTGACCACCCGTGGTCAACAGGTTGTGTTGATCTTCCTGAACTTTTAGGAACTTCGGGTATTACTGAACACAAGGTGATTTTGATATAGCTACAGACCCAAGGACTGACAGGTTGGCCTAACAAAGTAAGAACTTCCTGATCTGGGCCTAACAGTGAGTGTCCCGTGGTGCCGGGGCGCTTCGGGCGCCACGGGGCTGGTGGGGTCTTGTCCGCGGTGTCCGAGCCCTGACCTCGGGCGGCGGCTGCTCTGAGCACTTGAGCTGGAGTTGGCAGATCATCCGCGGGGGGGCTGCAGCTGTGGGACATCTGTGCTCCCCGACTGTACAGCAGAGTCAGCGACGGTGACGCGCAGGGCATGTCGGTTTTCAGGCTTCTACTCTAGAAAGACTGTCGGAAAGAGGGCTTAAAGATGTGCAGATTCGGTGATCCACTGTTCTGTGGTCACTGACTGAGGCAGCAGAAACTGAGAAAATACAGCACATAACACGGCTTCTGAGCTGCATTTTAGTGAAAACACCTGCTTACAGATGGCATAGAATTTGTGCTAACAGCAGAAGTAATCCATTTCAACAGTCCTTAAAGTCTGCTTTCTTTACTTTTGAAATTTTTAAAAGTTGAACTGTTTGCGGTGGTTTACAATTTGTAATGTGTTTCTGTATTATATAACTTAGATACTGTAGGTACTGCTGCTAATGTATGTGCCACTACTTCTTTTTCCAAAAAATATTAAAATTGTAAATAAGAAAATAAAACAAAGTTCTAGACTTTGAATTAATATAATTTAACTTTATCGTTAAACTGTCACTTCATGAGAAATAAATTGAATTAACATAATCTCCTCAATAAAGGGCCCAGGCATTACGTCCTGAAAAAAAAATTAATTTTACTTATATTTCATTGTGTTAGGGCAGTGAATTATAACTGCACTCTTGTCATTTCTACAAGTTAACATTTATGTACATACACATGATCAAGGCTATAACAATGCGGAAGATCATGATAGCCGTAATTTCCATTCCATTATAGTTTTGCTTCTTTTCAACAGCGTGTTTAGAATTACACAGCCGAAGCCTATCTTAATGGTAGTAGTATCAGTTCCTGAAACTACCGTGTTACTTAATCACTATCAGAGTTCCTTGTGCACAATTAGTTGGTGCTCAGTGCTGCAAATGTAGAACTATCAAACCAAACTTTTGCTGCATAATTCTTCAAAATCAGTTTTTAAAAATTAGATTAAAACTGTAAGAAATCAACCAGTGAGCAAATCAGGTGTCTTAGAAATAACAGTTGTAGCTTGAGTGCAAGTGGCAGTACTATTTTTAATAGAATTGTGGCATCTAAATCAGACAGTTTTCAGTCTTCTGGGTTTACTTATTGACATATTACATAGAGAAGCTTCAGAGTTCATAATCTTGTCACCTAGACTGAAGTTTTCACCTGTCTTTAAAATTATCTGTGTCTGATTTGGGTAGGTTGCTATTTCCAAATATTTATTTTTAGTTCGCCTTACAATTTCGAACTCAGCTGTGACAAGAGGAATTCCAGTGAGAATAAAGGGGGAAAAGAAGGTGGTCAAACGACTGAAACAGGGTTCAGCAGGAGAGGCAGTCTGTGTCCCTGGAGGTGTTCAATCGTCTGGGCAGTGCTTGGAGCAGCCCCGCTGCCACCTGCTTTGGGCAGGGCTTGAGCTGGAGAGCCGAGCTCCCTTCCAGCCTGCACGGTTCTGCTGGCCTGGATCATGGGAAAAAGAAAAGCTCTCATAAATCCAGTATTTAGATGTTACAGGTGGGCTGAACTTCCCACACATTACTGATGTAGTCCAGGATTTCCCACTCCAGGATCCCATTTTCAGTTGCTTTTAAGTTGCTTTTCAGTCTTGAGGCACTTGGGATGATATTTTCCAGATGCTTGTCGAGGCTTATTTTTTTCTTCTGAAGACCATATAAGGAGCTGAAATAAAGCTGTATCCTTATACTGAGTTCTTAAAGAACAATATTATATAGCAAAGTGTTATCTTTTTATATGTCAGATTTTGCCCTGTGCATTGAAGAAAGAGATGGATCAGCTGGGAAGAATTCAGAAAGAGTAGGAGAGGGGAGAATGACTCAAGTCTAGACACATGACTTTAATGCACTCTATTAAGTTAATAATAGCTTCTGGTAAAATAGAGTTATCGTGTTTAACTAGATTTTATAGCTGAGAACTCATCCAGCTGTGCATACTTTCCTTTTCTTTGTAATATAAGGGGTGTGTGTGTGTGTGTGTATATATATATATATATATATATATCAAATTCAAATTATTTAAATTTGAGGTAATAGGTTGTAAGCTTTTATCTAAGGTCAGCTCTCTAAATAAATAAGCAGGTAAGAGCTCAACTGTAGTGTCCTTCCAGTCAGAAGTACTTTACTACATAATTGATCACACTGATTTCAGTAGGCTAAGAACTGTGTGTATATAAAGTGCATCGATGTTAAGAATATAAAATACTTCTGTGGCAGATGAAATTCTGTGATACAGAACCATATTGCGAGGCTCCTGCTCCTCCGAGCAGTATTTACAAACCCTGACACTGTCACTACCTCCACGAGTCCGCATGAAGCAAGGGAACCACAGCTGAGCCCCGTGCTCTAGCCCCATCCCCGGCCCCCGGGCTTGATCACCCTCATTGTAACTTAATTTTATCAAGGAGACTTCTGAAAATAACTTTCTTCCGTCCGTGTTTCTCCATGGTGTTGACGCATCTGAGCAGTGCCTGTGTGCATTTGAAGAAGCAGGCAATTTTAACATAGGATTTGCTGCCTTTCCATAAAATTTAAAGCTGGGACGGTATTTTTCTTTCTTTGTTTTAATCGGGGACTTTGTAAGTGAGTTAAGGAAAATTTTTTTTCAAATACGACGATTGAATTTTTCCTGTACTTGCATGTGATTTTAAGACTTTTACCTAGTTTTAGCTCTCTGAGAGACAAGATGCACTTTTCTCTACAAAAAAACCTCTGTAAACATACTGCTATTTAAGAATAATCTCCTGATTTTGAAATCCAAAGGCAGAGCATAGTGAAAGTTTAGCTTGAGACAACAGCATTTTCTATTGCTAATGACAATTTCTTCAGTTGGAAATTAAATATCAGGTGGCAATGTTTTTATCTTGTATCAGGATTATTTTTTTTCTGGCAGTGTGTCCTTGCCGCAGGATAGTTAACCTTGAGTCCTCTACAAGAGTGTCTCCTGCATTTTCTTATTTGCCTTCTCCATGTTATAAAAAAGAAAACCAAAGACCTAAAGGAAGCTGACTGGGTCGCAGGGAAGTGTACTCATCAATTAAATGTGTGACAGTGTTTTCTGTTGGATGGACTAATATGTCAAGGAGATGGGCAGGACCTCATGTTTGTGCTTTTGACAAATCAGCAAGTGTTTAATCTCTGGATGTGCAGCATCTCATAAATAATGCAGCAGTCACTGAACCAAAACACTGCTCTGCCAGGAGGGTCTCTGTCACTATAGGAGTAAAAGACAAAATGAAACTAAATCATCTTTTTTGTTTAATATGTTGCTTCTTTTAAACTTCTCAAGAAGAGTTTATGTAGTGGCAGGCTGGGTTTTCTCTCACCCCCCCTCAACTTCTGTTGAGTGCATCAGATACATTTAAAGGCTCATCAGGTTCCCATTTAAAATTTACACATTATTTTTTATTTTGCTATAAGGTATGTTTACACTACTTTTGTCTTTTGCACTTGATTTTTCTCTACTCTCTTCTAATACGTAATTTTCCTCTAATTAACTGTAGGAAAACAGTATGTTATATGACTTGAAGTAAAAGCGAGCCGTGAGCTCACAGTACGTATAGGTGAAATCTTGGCAAAGCTTCCATGATGTAAATGGAGCCAGGACGGGACTGTCTCAGCCTGAGCACCCCGGGTTAGCAGCCTTCTGCTCCATGGAGGGTCACGGCTGAGGGTACAGGGAAAAGGCTGGAGCAGGAAGGCAAAGAGGAATATCCCTGTTAAGGAAACTGTAAGTTTCAGGATAGGGAAAAATTCTGTCCAGCTGCATCAGGAGGTTGTGGAAGTCTCTTCTGTGGAGGTTTTTAGGTGCAAGTTAGAAAATTGTTTATCAGCATGGCCTAAATTTGTAACTTGCAAACCCTGGAAAATGTTCTGGTGGAGGAGGAACAGTCCCTGCTATGATAATAGGGTTGTCTTTCTGTGTGCCTCGGGAACAGGCTAGCTAAAACCCCTGGGTCTGGGAGGCGCTGGGTCGGTCTGGAGGCACTGGGTCAGTCTGGGAGGCGCTGGGTCGGTCTGGAGGTGCTGGGTCAGTGGGAGCGGCAGGTGCTGGCGCAGAGGAGGGCTGGCCGGCTCTCCCAGCCTGCACGCCCGCAGTGTTCCTTCCCTGGGGTCTGCACAGGCAGGCTGCTGAGTGTGGCCTGGCTGAGAACCACCCCTGGGCTAGATGGCCCCTCGCACCTCAGATCTCCATTCCTTCACTTCACGCGCAGAAGGCAGTGTGACTGCAGCAGGGGTGGCTCCGCTCGGCTGCGGCGCGTTGCTTGGTGCCGTCAGTGCGGGTTGCTGCTGAGTTGACCCAGGCCCTCTCTAAACAGGGTACCCAGAAATTGAGGGATATATCGTTATTAGACATGGGAAGTTTGGAGGGGATTTCCTCATATCTTACGGGAGCTCTGTGGCTGAGAAAAGGGTCCTCACATCCGCAGCAGGCTGACTGCCCCTCCCCACAGCTGCGCGCGCCCTGCGCTGCGGTCGGGCTGGTCAGCACTGTTCGGCTCATGCAGCCAAGGGCTACGCTTCAGTGGTGTCCTGAACAAAGGTGCTGTCTTTAGTAATGGACTGAGGATTAAAACCTTGGAAATCTTCAGAAACCAGGAAAGGACTTAGGTATTTGGGAAGAGGCACTAATATTTTGCTGACTACAGGTGGACTTTGGCATGCTTTTGTAATCAATTTGCTGAGGTGGGAGTTGATAAGCTTTCCGAATGCATAGAGGTTGCATCTGTGTTTACGTGCTTTACTCGGTCATGGACTAATCATTAAAATGGTAGCAGAATTTTGTAGTTGGATTAGGACACTGTTTTAAAAACTCTAGGGAAAATAGTTGTTCAGGACTCAATCAGCAGAGGAGTTACAAGTCCTATCTAAATCACACTATGAACACGTAGTATTTTATTTTCAATAGTAAAATTTTTCAGGTATTGCCGTGGGCACTAAACTCTACTTCTGCTTATACTTGGAAACACATCAGTTCTGCCAGTGTCAAGAAACTTAATGAATTCAAACATGTAATCCCCTCTGCTAGGTAACTGGATATTGTTTCTCTTTGGGTTTGTGCATCGTGAAAAGCCTTGTCTCTGCAGGCTTTGTGCCAGAGCTGGGAGTAGCCGGTGCCCTCCAACGGTGGCTAGCAGGGTGGGCATTCTGTGCTGTTCAGTCGTTATGATCGTTGTCAGAACTCTCACTAACAGGGGACGCTGTAAAGGCGCGTACGGGTACTCCCCACACTCCTGTTAGACTGTCAGTGTGACGCCTGCTTGGCAGCCGGGGAAGTCGCTTGCTCTGCCCAGCGCGGGCAGAAGACGGAAAACCTGTGCCTGGCTCTCGGGAGCTGGCGAATCCCCCAGCCCTCCCCTTGCTTCTCTGCTGCAGCCTCCAAAAGCATTTGTTTTGCTCTGGAAGTGAAGCAGAAATTGCCAGGCTTTTGTAAGAGTTGTGGGGATGTGTTCAGTGTTCAGAAAGGTATTCATCTGTGTTACTTATTGCATCCATCCGTTTGGTGTTTCTAGTCGTACACCTGGTAATGTGCCCTTACCACATTTAGTCAGCTGTTAAGGATCTTCTTTATAATGAACCTTCAGAGAAGCAACAAAGGAAATAAATGTGTTTATAGATCTGAGAAAATGTAAAAATTAGTAATTTTATTTATTAGATTTAATTTCTTCCTTTTTTTTTTTTTAATCAGGAAGCATGATACTTTGGGGGTTTTATAATTTTTTTTTTTTTTTTTTTTTTTACAGGCTCTAGGAAGCTTTTACTTTCTTCATGAATCTTTGAAAAACATCTACCAGTTTGATTTTAAAGGTAAGCAAAGGAATTAAATGTTGTCACGTGGCTTTATACATCAAGTCAGCTTTCTGTCATCTTTTCTGGTAGTGGTGCCTAGCAGCTCTTCCATGCTGTGCAGACTTCTGTATAATGCATGCAGGTCCACTGATGACAGACGTTACTTTTCTTACCTTTTATAGACCTCTTAGAAGAAGTCAGTGGGACAGCCACAGGTTGAAAACTGGTGCATTAATCATTCCCGTGCAGATGGACCTTTGGATCCGTAGAGATCCCTGATGATTTCAGGACTCTGAATGGCCACAAGGTTCTTCGTGTAGATCAGATATAGGACCAAGACCTTAAATGTCCAACAGCGATGGTCATTTTGCAAAGCAGCTGAGGTAGATTTATGGCTTAAATTACTTTGGAGCAGCGCAGGTCAGTAGGAGGGTGTCATTGTTTTAACCCCCATCGATCCATCAGGTTGGAGGTCTTGCTAAATCTCAGAAGTTTAAAAGTAATTCTAGGCTATGTACATTAAATATTAGAGACACCATAGAAAATTATTAAATGCTTCCGGAGGTGTATATAGAAAAGATTATATAAAATTTATGTTATTTCGGTTGAGAACTGTCTGTACATTAAATACAAAAATCTTCTGAGCTTCACTTAGCTTTCTGAGCTGAATCACATTAATGCTACATCTAGCATCCCATTAATTTGAGACACTGTTGAAATGGTGGTAACTATGGAGTGAACTAATTGTCTTAATTATATAGATTCATTAATTTTGTTCTCAGTAGAGACAGATCCTCTCTGCTCATGTAATTGGGGGTACAGGGTCTTCCTTCCCTGAAATATTTAAACAGCAGTTCTACGTATGTAGCAGTTCAGGTTCTGGCCAACATAAGTCCTCCTGTCATCACTGGGTTCAACGCTGAAGGGAAGTTTTAGCTAGAATATCATAGGCAGTTTAGAGTGTATTTTATTTCTGAGAGACTGTACTGGAAAACTCAGTAGTGATGTAGGGACTTCTAATGAGAGGCTGTAGCTAGCCGTTCTCCTAGGCTAGGAGAGCTTTGCAGGCACTAAGTGACAACAGCATTTTCAGATGACCTGTGTCCAGGTGTGAACATCAGAGGAGACTGCCACTGCCCGTGCAGCCAGGTGTCACCCCCATCCCTGGGCTGAGCAGCCTGCTTGCTCCACCGGTGTTCGGAGCTGTGCATTCCTTGTGCCAGGGGATGGCAAGGTGTCAGTGGTAGTGAGCTGTATCTGCACACCTAATTCCTGAGCCCGCACTTCGTCGTGCCTGCGCCAGCACTGGAGAACCAGCAGCTTCACTCTGAATTCCGCCTAAAGTTCCCTCCTGCTGGTCACAGACGAGAGGTGTCCTGCTCTGGCAGCATCTGACAGAGGGAAAAGACAACCGGTTTAGGAAAAGAGGAGTGTTCTGCATTTATTAATTGTTGATTGACAGCTTATTTACTACTGTACATCTTTTAAAAGAAAATGTAAGAATTAAAACAAATTGAGAAAATGGAAGGAAGAAGTGTAGGTGAAAACAATCAATACCAAAGAAATAAGCAGATACTTGTTCCAGAAAATAGATGCTTTAAATGTTCACTGCTTCCTTTTGCTCCTCAGAACCTTAGTGAAGCCAGATGGGGTTGTGAACCATGCACATAAAGATGTGTTTGGCCCAGTCATCACTTGGAAAGAAAAAACTCTTAATAAAAATCCAAAGAAAGCAGGTGCTACGCTGAATCGGTGTTGTAAGTCACCCGCTGCACTCTTAATGTAGAGCAGAATCAGTCTCCCAGTGTAGTGTTTGTAAAATATAACCCTGAAGGCTCCCATCTTTCAGGGGAAGTGTAAAACTTGCCTCTTCTCTCATGACTATTGACATTTTCACAGTGTATTGAGCTCTTAAATCAGAGGAAAAATCCAAATGGATACAAATGTTCTTTGCACAAAAATCACTATGAAATTCTGGTTCTACTCAAAAGCATACAAAAAATAGGTGTTTACATACAATTCAATATTCCTGTAACATCACTGTGTCTTTTCAAAATTCGCTGCACAGTTGGATGTGACTGAATGCAGTATTTGGGGAAAAAAAGATTGTCTCTGTTTTTCAGTTCTTGGGAAGACATATTTGAGTTCTAAAATGAGAACAATTTTATCTTACAGCCTCACGTTATTTGCTACAGCACAGAGGGTGTTGGACTATTTTTACAGTGGTCAGAGGCCCAAAAGTTTGCTGGGAATTTAAGCGATTGGCAGGCTACGAGTTCTAAAGCGTCGTCGTCCAGCAAAGGAGTTTGCTGGCTGGGGTATTAGGCCAGTTTCAGTCTAGTGCTTTGGCTTACAGAAAGAATCCCGTTTTCTCTGGTGAGAAATCAGAAATAGCGAGCAGTTACCTGGAGGGACATGAGAAGACATGGTGCTTCCCTCCTGCATTTGCTTCTCAGCAGCCATGTGGATGAATCACTGGTTCATCTTCAGCACTGATGCTAACGTCCGTTGGTGGCAAAGTGTCTCCTTTCTGCCAAACGCTGACCTTTTATTTAGGTTCTCACAGCAGAAGTCTTCAGTCCTTACAGTTCTGCCAAATGCTTTCTGTATCCTGAATGACATCGGGATCTTTTTGCTGACACAGTTAAACTTACTGAAAGAGGCACATCCATCCGTGATCTACTCAGGATGATGCCGCATCAGTTTATCAGGGTGTTTGTTTAGTCTCCCTGTGTGAGCCAGATCTCAAAGTGATTGGCACATAAAGAATGATACTTTTTTTTTCTCCCTGAAGATATATTGCTACATTACAGTAAATGATTCCTCAGATTATATAAAATACTTTATCTGGACAATTTAAATGACAAGGGTTTGTATTGCTTGGTATATTTTCACCAGATATCCAGTAGAAGTGGACAGTTCAGGGCTCTTGATAATTATTTTGGAATGCGTTCCTAGTCAAAACTCAATCCAGCTGGGTGATTCCAGCTTACCAGTAGCTGTCAGATAGCTTCCCAAATTCCGGTGTCAGAGGAGTTTGGAAAGTTAAGTCAGGTTCTCACCTTTAGACATGCCAATACATTGTCCTGATCAGGAGAGAGACCGAGTACGAAGTGGATCAAGAAGCAGAACCTCTTGTTCATGAGCTGTAGAGATCCATAGATTGATTGTTAAGGCTGGAAAGTCTGGGCTGTGTGTCTGTGATGTTACCATTCATTACAGACTTTGGAAAGTGATGTGCTTTACCACTAAGTCTCTTTTACAAACACAGCACCCATTCCAGCTTTAAATGCACCTCAGCCTCCTGTGCTGGTGGCCAGAAATGGGTGATCTGAAAGAGATGGGTGGTTACAAGGTCACAGAGCAGCTGAAACAGGATTTGGATGGAGTGAGTCCAGTTCATCTTCTGCATATGCCCAGAGAAAGATTTTTACTTTCTTGGACTGAAATAATCTGATCAGGAGACCTGATGCAGAAGGCCTAGTACCAGTGAAGGCCATTCAAAAGTAAGACTTTTTTTACTCTAAGGGTTTTCAAGTGACAGTACAAATAATTCAGAGTTGACTGAGCTGCATGTATAAGCACAGAATGTTTCAGGACAAAATAAGGGGAGGGGGGATGCCTCTTTGTCTGAGATCTGATTTTTATTTTTTAATCATTTTCAGTCTCTTAACTGGTTAAGGGACACCCAGCTGAACCTTGGCGATTTACGTTACTGGCTGCCTTGATTGGAGGCTGGCACACAGGGACACTCGTTGCCCCCTGTGGCTGCCGGGATGGCAGTGCTGGTCAGGCCGCTGCGCTGCCGGCTCCCGCAGCTCCTGCTGCATGCGGCAGAGTCCCGCAGCGGCTCCGCTGGCGGGCAGCGGGGAGGCCGTTGTGCCTCAGGAGTCTGTTTAGGTTAGGCCATGATGCTTAACAGCTGTCCTCTGAGCTCTGCTCATGCACGATGATTCCTGCTGCAGCTCTGGGTATTTCAGTAGTTACAGATCTCCAGACTTTTTCAGGATCTTGCTCAGGTCTGGCAGTCTGGGACAGTGAGTTGCCCAGCAAAATAACACATTAAGCAGAAAAGGAACTTCCTCTTTTTATCAGGTTTCATATTGCTGTTTCTAAATTTTGTTGACTGTCCCCATTTCTGGTTTGGGACATTTCAGAGAGACATTTCTAATTTTTCTGTTCTAGACCACTCAGTAAACCTCTTGGTTTTGGTGCAGCGTATTCTCTGCTACTCTTGTGTCCCTGAGGGAAAACATTTGCTCTGTTCATACAAGAACTTTTTTCACATTTCTTGTTTTGTCTCAGGGCATTTGTAGTATTTGAATGACTTCAGTAGATGACTTGAGGATGACACCTTTCTTTGCAGAGACAATTGTTAATTAAAAACAAGTCTACCTCAGATCAGTTCCACAAAAGGAGCAGACCACTCACTTGTGGTCAACTCATCTTTCACCAGGAGTCCCACCAGCATTGCTGGGTCAGTTCTAAGATGACAAAAGTCAGCCCCCCAGTGGCTCAGCAGACAATCTGAGTGTGGCCAGACACTAAGTTGATAATGATTGTCAATATTGTTGATTTGAAGCAGAAGGCAAAAAGCTGAGATGATCTAAAATAATGATTATGTTCTTGTTTGATGGGTAAAAGATGTGATTGATAATGTGTTACAGGTGTGCATCACTTGATGGTTAGGTAGGTGGACTTAAAATCTGAAAAAAAGAGTTGCTAGATAAAGCATACAGGTAATCGCTACTCATAAGTAACACTTTTCACCTTAATGTGTTTTGTATTAATTCATTTTCCTGTTAATTATCCAGTGTAGATTGCTGGATACTGGCTGAGGACACGGGCATCTCCTGGGAGAGCCACGCCAGAAAGTTTGAGTGTGAGGGTGTACGGAGACGTGGTTTATAATCAGAGCTCCCACACGTGACAGGGCTCTGGGTGGTGAAAGTAACAGCACCCATAACTGGTAAAGCTTAAAGGTGCCTGATACAAACAACTCCCTTTACACATGGTTTAGTGGGTTTTCCTCCAGAACAGCTCAGGGCTTACATGGTTTCGCTCAGTCCTTACCACCTGTTTTGCAGATGCCACTGCTTTGCCAATGAGTGCTGGAAATTGCTTATTCAACAATTGCTTCAGCAATTGCTTGTTGAAGATATGTATGTAAATTTTGTTTTATATCTCTTCCTAGCTAAGAAGTATAAAAAGGTTACTGGGAAAGAAATCTACTCAGACACTTTAGAAAGCACGCCCATGCTGGAAAAGGAGAAGTTTCCACAGGATTATTTCCCTGAGGTATGTACAATCCCAGATATCAGGTTTACTCTGGTTTGCTCTGATTACTTGAGTAGCTACTGTCAGTAATGTAAATAAGGTCAGAGGTGAGTCTTGGTTTTTACTTGTTTGTTGGTTTCTTATCACCTGTAATACATGTTTGAAGTCATTGCACGGATTTACAAACTTCAGACGGAGTCCTTTGGCTAGGATGGGGACAGTGAGGAAAAGACTTGTTTGTGCATTTCCAGCCACGGAAGCGGCACATGGGGCCAGTCGCGGGGAGACGCAGACGCGCTCCTTGGCAGGGGAGAGGTGCCCTCAGCAGGGTCCGTCCGTGTGCAGGGGCAGCAGCTCCTTGCCGTGGCTGCAGGCACGCTGGTTTTTGTTCACCTTGGGTACCGCTGCAGTCGCTGCCACTATGTGGGGAAAAGGTGGTTTCTTATTGCTGCGGGAATACACGTAACTTGGAAACACACTGACACGTTGCCTTTGACCCTGCCCTCGAACCCCCTTTTTTTGCTGTTCCCTTACCAACCGGGGAGTCCTGCGGGGGTGAAGGTGAAGGTCTTGTCAAACCCAGAAACACCAGCACAGCTGAGGGTTTTCTTCCACTGCACCTGCAAGTGCAATTGCACATGCACAGGCAGTCTTTGCTGGCAGTTCTCTTCTTTGATGTTTAATTTGCTCATTTCTAATTTCTTAAGAACATCTAGAACATGGGTGTTTAATGCTTGGTGTTTACTACAGTGAATCAGTTTCTTGAATTCCTGTAACATCTATGGATCAAACAGGCATGTTACTGCTTTAATATAAGGAAGAACTAAATAAACTTTAAAAATTAATTTAGAATTTGTAAATACACTCTTAGAGATATTTACAAAGTCCATGTGTGCTTGGAAGAATGTTGTGTAAATAACTGCGGGGTTGATGGGATGTAGGTTATTCTTCTTGACTTTGATGCCAAATTATATTCTCTATACTGGAAGGGAAACTGCTTTTGACATCATTTTACTGGCTTTTACCTCCTGTGAATAGACATCTTGAATACGTCTTTGAAGTTGAGTGTTACATCATTTTGAAGGAACCTCAAGCAGTTTCTCAGAGGTTTATTTTTCTCCCCCAGCAGCAGTGAGCTGTAGCTGTGTGGGTGACTGACAGCGTACGTAGGAAGTGAGCGGTGCTGCTGAGTGATGTGGTTGTGACACTGAGAGCGCTGAGCGTGGAGCTGTTCCCACATTTAGCAGCACTAGGCCCAATTATGGATCAGTCACTGATACCAGAAGAATTATTTCCGTCATTATTTCACTGCTATTGTTTCACTGTGAGACTGGCAAATGTAACTTGTTCAGCACGTTTATTACCACCTCTCACATGGACAATTCTTCACAGTCTCCTGGAGAAACTGTTGGGTCTAGTGGCTTCCCACAGGGGTTTGTGGAGGTGGGATTGTGTTCACCTCTCTGGGCACCCGGGGATCGGCGGGTGCCGCGTTGCTGTTGGAGCAGCAGCTCCCCACTCTGTGCACCTGGCAGTGCCACCTTAGCTGCTTGGTCGGGGGCACAAGGGGCAGCTGATGCTTGTGAGGGTCTGATGCCTTCACCCTGCTCCCCTTCGTTACATCACCTTACCTGACTTTTCTGAGAAGGCGGCACCATGCTCTGGTGACACGGTGGGGACACGGTTTACCTGGAGCAGGAATTCATAGCAAAAGAGAAAATTCACAGACACTCACAATTCAGATATGAAGGAATCCCTGAAGCACCTCAGAGGTGTAGTTCTGTTCCTGAACACAGAACAGCTCCTTGCAGTCATGTTGTGGCCCGACCCGTAGGACGGGCTGGGGGATTTACCCGTTTTACTGCAGAGCTTTCCCCAGTGGGAGGGTACAGTGATACGGGCTCCCCAGGACATCAGTAATGCAGAGAACAGCAGCATCAGTGTTTACAGTTCTGTGCCTTTCCATGCTCATTTGGTGTGTAACTAGCAGAGACGAAGCAGCATGCTTTTCATGCGACTTCAAAAGTTAGGAAATAATGGTGATTATTTTTACACTGTGCTGGTTTTCATTTTGAACTGAAGACCAAAGAGTCTCTCAAGCACGTGTAAGTACAGCAACATCAGAAAAACAACAGTGACACAGTTCTGGTTCTCATATATATGTTTCTATTTTTAAAATTAATCTTGTTACCACCTATTTTCTTCCTAGACAAGTGCTGGTAACAGCGTTGCTAATTAAAAGACCACGAAATAATGTGTATTTTGAAAATTTGAGTTGACACAGCAAATGCACAAGCAGCATTATCTGTCCAAACATTACATTTATGTGCTCTTGTGTGTTTTAACCAGACTTCTCGTATCAATTTGCAATGTTTTGCGTGAGAAATGGTTTAAGACTGATTTCTTTTTATTACTGCTGCTTAAGGATGATCTAAAAGTAATTACAATGATTGAGGCATAATGCAATTCAAAATAATTACAGCCCACTGCATATAAAACTAACAAAACTTTCTGTCTTGATTTATGGGTCCTCTTGGCTAGGCATAAGACTCAAATGATGCCTCTGGGAGCAACACTCCAGATAATGTTAGGCCATTTAAAAAAAAGCAGATTTGTGTAGTCTATCAGGCCTGAGTAATTTTTTTTTTCCCATAGTGAGAAATTGGTTGTTATCATAGATCACAGATACTGCTCAAAGCTCTTATGAAAGATGAATTAATTTCACTAATGCTTTAATGCAAACCTTTCATGGAGAAGGCTGTATGGTGATAACCTTACTGCGGTCTCTCCTTTCTCAATGATGATTTATGTTGTCTTTTAGTAGATGAAACTGCCTGTATTCACAATCCATCTGCTGGCTAAAGGAATCCTATTAACAGAGGATCTGAGAAGAGACTTAATACTGTAAGGTGAAAGATGTGGTATCCCCTTTCTGGGACATGAAGCAGGATTTCTTTTTCCTATTTTAAAATGTAGATACCTCTCTGAGAGTGTACAGATGATCTATATCATCTCTCCCTGTTTTTATGCCAGCTTACAGATGGCGAATCAGCTAGTGGCTATCTGTTAAAGTCAAAATAAAGATTGTTGCTTTGAAATCTGCAATAAGAAACAATTTTCTCTTTCCTCCTTCCCAAGCTATAGTTCTTTAAATTCTGTCTCCAAAAGTTTCTTCCTTCCAAATACTATATCTGGAAGTACTAAAGCACATCAGTGATCCAAAATGTGTAAGGCGTGTTGTTAGCTGCAGAATATATCTAAGGTGAAGGATGGCATTTTTATATTTAAGATGAAACAGTGGTTCAGCTACTGGGCTGCATTAGGTCCAAAGCCTACTGACTTCTGCATTCTTAATGTTAAATAGAGAAATTATTAAGAAGTGAATTATTCATTGTAGTTAAAGGAATTAAGTAAGTGTGTTCAAGTTATGATTGTCTAAAAGTAATTTATGGAGACATAGGTGTCCATGCTTTGTTCAGCCTAGACTGGGTAGCATTCTCTTGCATGAGCTGAAGTCCCTCCCCAGTCTCCTGTGCTGGGATTCTTGGGCCAAGTGAAAGGCCCAAACCATCATATTTCCCTCCACCATGGCTGCTTGCTAGCTGTTTTGAATCAGATGCTCCAACAATAGTATAATTTGGCTGTATAGGTAAGTCCTAAAGAAGATCTTACCTGAAGAGAATGTGGTGAAATGCTGTTAGACTTGTCCTGACCAGGGCAGCATATGCACTGCGAGGCTGAGGTGTTGGTGTTGTCATTCTGGGGTGAGCTATGGAACCTCGTCGTTGGCAGTTCCACGTCCCGTTACCACCGTGCTGCTGTTACCTTCGTAGTATAAATCTTATTATTGTAATTATCTGCCTTTAATGACTATTTTATAAAGTAAGTTTCATAATGACTCTTTGCATTCTCAGAAAAAGTGAAATGAGCTACAGAATTGCTATCATATTTTGGGTTGGGCACCCAAAGTCTAGGTCCGTTGTTTATACTCCTATCGACCCTAAATTCTGCTGTTCCAAAGAGAAGAATTCTTACAGACTTGAATGCTCTTTGGAGAGTTTAGTGAAATGTAGGAAGAAAAAGAAGGTGCTTTGTAAAACAGAAGAAATATTGTATCTCTGGCAGTGAATATGAAGTGTGAGAACATGCTGACACGGTCTGTGTGAGGACTTCAAACACGTACTGTTATTTTCAGCTGGTTTTGGCAGTGACCTAAACTGGAGCATTACAGTTCAGGTGCTGGCAGGGTCAGGCCCCTCTGACTTCACTTCCCCACTCCTGCACTCCCCTTTCCCCACTCGGTCTTTAGAGGTTGTCCAATGGATGGAAGAGGGACCCCTGAAAACTCTGCCCCACCACGCTCGGTCTGCCGCTTCCACCTGCCTTCTGCCACCCTGGTGTGGCAACTTAGGACTTTCTTACAAATAAATACCTCAGCTTTCTTTCAAAATTTGCATCCTGATTGTATTTCTGTCATCTAAAATAACTTTTAATGAATAAATTATGTATTGCTGCTGGTTGGCGACTTCACTGGGGATGTGTGTATGGGAAGAAGTCGACAGCCACAATGATTTGCAATTCCCATGGGTTTGTATGTAAAAATAAGTGGAGCAAGTGTAAGTTTTATCACAGATTTCTTACATTTGCTTACATCATGCACAGATAGTTAAATGTGGCCTTTCAATATATATATTCTTACTAAATTCTTTGTCCTGTCTTTTCTGGTAAATAAAGGGTGTTGAAAGCATTACATGAAAAAAGCAAATTATCAATTAAATTATTACACTACATAATAGACTTTAGACTATCTAATAGTCATTAGATAGACTGACTTCATATTCTTAAGCTCTCACTATACATTTTTTTGATGAGTGCCATAGATGTTTTCATTTGCAGACTTTTAAATTTATGCAGTGTCTTCTAAAAATCTTTAGCAGTAAAAATATGACTGATAGTGCTGTTACACTGCTTGATAGTGCAGAAAGGCTGAACTGGCCTTGAGTTTTCCATATATGCTGCATATTGTTCTGAAATACAGGGAAATTAGAAAGGTACTCTGAACAGCTTGTATACAAACTCCCAAAAACACAACAGCATGAATTCTTTCATTCTGTAAACTGACCTAAGGAACGAAATAAGTCATTTTGGGGCAGGAAGTAGGTTCCGCAGGGGTTTTATGGAAAGCTGTCGTAGCACACTCCTGTTCCTGGCTGGTGAAACGCAGAGCGTGTTGTGAGTTGTGGAACCCGGGCTGGTGGGTGAGGCCTTCAGGAGTCGCTCTCACGTACCTGTTAGTGCCGAGCATCGCCTGCGGCCTCGGCTGTTCTTGCTGCTCCGGAGGCAGCTGCTTCGTGTACACGATTCCCTCTTCCTCCGAGCTGCGTGTTCCTTTAAGAAGCTGCAATTACACCGCAGTCATTGCCACTTTAATACGTCTTTCCTTCATGCCCCTGCTTTGTATGGTTGAATAAACCCTTGCTGGGTCACTATTTAATTTGATATGGTCCCTCTCAGTAAAATGATGGAGAAAAGATGAATTAAGGCTCTGTGCTAGTCATTATCAATCATGGTTTGTGTGCATTACTTATTGCTCACAGTGCTTTTTGACATTAGCCCTCTATAACCTCTCTCTTCATGTTAATGTTGTCTGGAGGTCCTTTTACCCGATGTAGCAGAGGTTATTTATGTAGGTGGTGTTTCTAGGGGGTTTTAAAAGGTCAGCACGATCTCCTGAGAGACTCTATTCACAAAGAAAAGGCAGCCAGAATGTAACTACAAGTTTTCAAATTGTGGGGGTTTTTTTTTTAATTTTTAAAGACTTCTAATAGGTGTCAGAATTTCAGTTACACTTACTAAAGTAAATTTTTGGCAAAATAGCCTCTGATATGTAACTACTGTCCTTAAAACCAGTATTTGCAGTGTATGTGTGAGGAAACACCAGGCTGCTATAAGAAATTCTGCATTTTACAATGTCATGAAATATAAATTGTGTTGCAAATACCATTTAATTGTCTTGTGTCAGGTTAGGCATGCAGCAGTGCCCAGTGCTGGGTGTACTTTATGCTGGTATTGCTTGTGTGGGTGAGGTCGTCAGTGACAGAATGAGTCCTGTGGGCTGCCTGCTGGAGGAGGGGTGGTGATCCACCACAGGACTCTTGGTGTCGTGCGCTTTGGTTGCACAAAGCCGTAAGTTAATGGTACGTGTGTGAGCCCGTGGCAGCAGGGGGGTCACACCCAAGGGAGAGGCAGATCCGGCTGATGTCATGGCAAGGCTTTGCGCTGCCGTCTTTGAAGGGAAAGGTTCCTGAGGGCTGGGAGAGCACTGTCACAGCTCTTTCCAAGAAGGGTCCCTGGTGGCCTCTCCTCAGTCACGGGAAGGCGACGGAGCAAATCTCCCTGGACGACTGGTTGCCTGGACAGGGGCAGTGCTGTGGGTGTTGTATGTGCTGACTCCAGGCAGCCCTTCGATGGGGTGTCCCATGGTGTCTCCAAGCCTGGCTGGTGACACACGTGCTGGGTGGTGGAGTGTAATGTCTGGAAGGCTGACAGCAAGCTGGACATGAGCCAGCACTGTACTGTGGGAGCAGAGGTGGCCAGCAGCATCCCGGGAGGCCTTAGGTCTCAGGAAGGAACTCCTCCATCTCTTTGGCACCCCGAGGCCAGTCACATCTCCGGTGTCTGATTTGGCAGCCCCTGTGCCAGCCAGACGTGGGCAGGCGGAGCAGAGGCAGGAGCACGGGGTGTGGGAGGAGAAGCCAGTGAGCCCATCTGTGCTGCCACAGGACGGGGCGATGGGCAACCACGCTGCTGGCTGCAGTGGCCAAGCGGTGGCTCTGGAGGGGTGGTGCCGTGGGGTGGTGGGCAGCCACGGTGCGGGGGGCAGCACTCATCAGCTGCAGCAAGGGAACATCTGACTAAATCCGGGAAAAGACTTCACCATGAGGGTAAACAGCTGAAGAGGGGCCCAAGCAGGTTGTGGAGTCGCTGGGTATGGCTCCGAGCACATGGCCTGCTTGGCCCTGTTTTAATGTTACATCTTGTGAAGTACCTCTGCTGTTGCCAAAGAGGAGAACAGCAAATGAAAAGTGACAGTTTGATTGAAGACATTATCTTGTGCCACATCATGGGCATGGGCTATTTGATTTTAAGTTCTATGTATTGTTCTTCAGTAATTAAAAGTTCAATATAGTTATATTTAAGAATGGAATGACAAAGCTCCCCTTTTTTGATTGAGATTAGATTTAAGACAATTTTGAATGCTTTTAGCATTTAACTTTTGTCATTGTTTTGCCTTTGAATAAATGTCAACATTTTGCCAAATCTTAACTTGTAACTGCGCTGTCATGATCATTACAGAAACTGTGAATAGAAGAGGCCTTACTGGGTGATGGAGTTTGTAGCTCAGCTGTGAAAGCCAGACTCAGGAAGGTTTGGTGTGTTGGCCTCCAGCCAGCCGTTCCCTGGCTGACCACCGTGGCAGCTGCATCTACACAAGAGGTTATTCCTCAGTGTTGGAAAAAAAATATTTCCAATAAAGTAGATACGTATTCACACTCACCACAGAGTTTTTGTGAGTAGAGCTGCAGTTTAGGAAAAATCAAAAGTTGGGCTCTTCTAAGGCAAAAGTAATAAGGATTCAGAGAAATTAGGTCCCCTCTGGATGTATCCGTCAGCTGGATTTCAGAGCAGAGAACTGCAAGGATTTCCTCCCTGAATACGACCTTACTAGACCTAGGCAAATTTACTTGCTTTCAAAAGCACAAATTTTTAAAAGACTTAAGCCCCTATAAGCATCAACAAACAACTGATGTTAATTACTAAATATCTCAAAACCACTCATTTCCCCTCGTTCTGTAGTTACAGAATTGATGCTGCCAGGAGTCACCAGGCAGGTCTGTGGGGCGGGGCATGCTGTAAATTTTGCGTCTGCTCGGAAGAGAAGTCCTTTTATTCTGTATAATCCTTCTGGTTTAGGAGGCTTTTCTCCTTTTGTCTGTAGGAAACCTCTACATTTGGCTAAACATTTTAAAATTTCTTTTATTCCCTCTTTATATATGTCCTGTGAGCTACTGAAAGCCAACTGTAAGTAGAGACTAAGAACAGAAGAAAGCTGTTCGTGGTGTGTCCGTGGTATCAAAATACAAATTTGGATTGAGTGCCCGGAGGCCTCTGTCTTTAGTGCCCGTTCTTGGGCTCGATGCTCCGGGAGGACTGCTGTCCTCTGTCTAGCAGTCTCTGTAGGAAGGTCTCACAGGCCTGCAGAAAAGTGATTCTGAGATTGCCACCTGAAGTAGGGAATACTAAAAACAGGTTTCCCAAAATCTGGAGTACATAGCGCTGCATAAATTTTGTAGACAATTTTTTACTGCTTAGTTTTGTAGCATATAGGTAACACTTTTCCCACAAAATTACAAGCTCTGAAATTGAGTACAATCAAGGAAATAAGCTGTCACTTACAAGTAGCTTTGCACATTTTCCTGGGTTTGGATAGAAGAGGACAACTGCATATCAGTAAATAGTTTTCACCTTCAAGCTTTCAAGAATCGGCTATTAATTCAGTAAAATAAACACTTTAAAATCTTCATAAGCACATTTTGAATACAAGGAGAACCCCAGTGGGAAAGGGGCCCCGGGAAAGGAGCAGTGGTGCTGTGTCTGGTTGGTCCCGACTGTGTCACTGTGTGTGTGCCTGAAGGGGGGAGGAGGTGGGGGACAGGTGGCTCTGATCTGAAGGGCGATGAGGAAACAGCCCCTTTAGATTTTGTGCAGCACTTCGCTCTCTCAGGGACTTTACAATTCGATGCGGACTGTGTGCTCACAGCGAGGCGGATCAATAGGTCTGGCGAGTCTCTTCTGAAGGCAGTGCCTCAGGAGAGCCGTTCCCCTGGCCGGGGGTGCTCTGCCATGGTTGGCACTCTGTGCGTGATAAGGAGTTGCCGTCTTCTGCTACAGAATCATTGGTATCATTATTTAGGCCTGTCTGGTGCAATATTCATTACTGGAGAACATTAGCCTAGCCCCACGTTCATTGTTAACAGTGAATAAATAGGGTGCAGAATCATGTCTTCCTGGGGGAGGCTGTAATTCACAGCAGCAGCTCAGGAGTGGTGCTGAAAAAATCCTTTTGCTGTGTCATAAGTGCCACGTGTTGGCATGAGCTGATTTGTGGCTTTCTCGTGGATGTTGCGGTTTTGATAAATGTAATGTTTTACCATTATTTAAATTCCCCTTAACTTTTATAGAAATATTGGGCGGGTTGGCTCAGCAGGAGAAATAGCGTTCTAGCAGATCTCATTCATTTCAGTTTGATGTAAATCTCTGATGACATTTTACAGTTCAGGTAAAATTACAAAGAAGCTGAGACATTGGTGCATAGGCAGTAAGAATTTTCTGGTTTAGGCTAAGCATAAATACAGTTGTAAAGCTTTCCTAATTGCTTTATTTCATCTATAAACAACTACCAGGACTTATATTAATTTTACATGTAAGTTTATAACTGCTGCAGGACCAAAAATATAAATAATTCCAGGCTTTATAAGAGACACAATACATGTTTTCCAGGTGCCTCATTGGTAAGTAGTCCTTGTTATGACAGCAAATGGGTGAACTTTGTTTTATTTTGTTCTCTGTACATTTCCCTTCCACAGTAATCTTTTACTTAAGGTGACTGATTCCTATTTGCTTATTTTTCAGTGCAAGTGGTCCAGAAAAGGTTTCATTCGAACAAGATGGTGTATTACTGATTGGTAAGTTGCATCTTTAAGTTATTTGTGATCATGTGTGTACTGTGTATGTTTCTGTTAACAGCTGTTTCAGAGAAGGTGTTCATGTGTACTGACTGGTCTATTCACAGCACAGATTGGTTCCAAAGCAGTTGCTTTGCTTTATTATTTATTGAACACATAATGCTCAGTAAGTTGTAATGATGCATAACAAAATGTGGGGTTAATATTCACATGTGCGTACAATTAGCATGGCATAATTCAGGTCGTAAGCAAGCCCTCAGTCAAGTATGATGAAGCGAGCTTGGTGTCTGTGACCAGGGCCACGGGCGTCACTCTCTGGAGCTGAAGGCGTCCCCACTGCCGCTCCCGTCGCACCCGGCACCCCCGGGGCTGCAGCAGCCCACCCGGGCTGGGTGCCCGTGCCAGGGTGTGCGCAGCCCTTGCCACTGGCATTTCTGAGCACAGACACTGTTCTCTGTGAACTCTTTAAGCTCAGTCCAGTTTCCACTGAAGTCAGTGGAGGGACCCTACCTTTAAGGAATGCAGCTTTTTTAAACCAGCTCCCACTATATTATTTTTACTGGAACAGGACCTTTTGTTTGTCATATTGAGGTCAGGATTCCCATTTTCAACGGAAGGCATGGTCCTGTTCTCTTTGGGGTTGCTTATTTTTGTCCTAGAGTAGAATAAAGCACCCAGAAGCCCAGCCCTCACTTGCAGGGTTTGGCAGAGGGGCAGCAGGGAGCCAGCAGACACCTCTTGTCCAGACTGCCCAGCAAGGCTCCTGCCCAGCAAGGCTCCTGCCCAGCAAGGCTCCTGCCCAGCAAGGCTCCTGCCCAGCAAGGCTCACTCAGGTGCAGCTAACCTGGCTGTCCTGAAAGCAGAGAGCGCTCCTCGTGAGATGTGCTGTGGAAATCCACAGAAGAAACAAACATTTTTGCTTTTGGGATGACCCAACAGCCTGGCGAGGTGGGGGCTGAGAGGAGCAGACAGCTGTAGGACAGAGAAGTTGAACATGGTCGAGATGTTACACACTAGATGACTGTCTTTGGAAGCAGCGCTGCTGGCTGGTGTGGACAGGAGGTGTATCTCACCACTGCCTGTGTGTGAAAATGCTGTCTTTAGTAACAATCATAGGAGTAATGGTAGTAGTGCATACTGGGGGGAGCAGCTGGTTGTACAAAACCCTATACCTGAGAGAGCTTGGAGATACTCCTCATTTTAACTCAAGGAGAGCTCAGTGAACCCACAGGTGCTTCAGATTTCTCTGGTCCTACCTGGAAATCCGACCATACTTTTTACTATTGAGTCATAGTTCTGGTCTTCACTGCTTATTTATGTCACAGTATGTGAATGTTCAACATTTTTCCCTTCCTCCTATGATTGTTCATGTCTTAAAAGTGTAAGCTTCACTTTAAAGTCTCATGGATGTTCACACAGGGTTACTTTTGAGTGACGAACAGTGTTCTTGCTTGTTTGCATAAGCAGATTTATTAGCTTAAGTTTGTGAAAAATGGAAAAAGCACCAAGTTTTCTCCTTTTATAGACTTCTGACTGAGAAATCAGGCGGGCAGCTATGGGATAATGTAGGCTCTTATTAATTTTTCCAAATCCATATGACATGGCATATGATTCCAGCACCAGAGATCTGTACAAGTGGGCATTTAGCACCAATTGCTAATCTGGCCTTCCCTCTTATATTGTGACTTTTTCAGGTTCTGTCTCTGCTGTCCTCTCAAATTACCTCATTGCAGAAAAAATACTGTGAATTTATTTCTAGGACTTTCCAAGAAAAAAAAAATGTTCTTCAGAGACAGATTTAAAGGAAATGTATTCTTACAGGTTGATACTAAAAAAGAGTGGTTCTTGGAAGGAGCAGTCTGTAGCAAGATGTCCTGATCAGACAATATACTATGCTTATGTTTCCTTAGGGTGTGTTGGGAGGTAAGAGTGAGGAGGCTCACAGCTTTTTCTTATCTGTAATGAGATGAGCTATCGTGGTAGTTTTGTGTCTGGAATAGTCTGAGGTTGTGATCCACATGATCTAACAAGTTCTCAAATGTTTCTAATGAGAAGGTGAAGGGGCAAGTTACTGTGAACAATTTCTGGAGAATGAAAGTGAAATATTAAGGAAAATACCCAGGGGATTAGAAAATACACCTCATTAGGTCTAAGTGCACAAAGTATTCATGGTATATGGTAAGTGTTTAAACCCAGTCTGGGTGCACATGCAAAGTTCTCACCATTTTCATAATCATGACTTTTGATCTGTACATTTCTACACACTAATAGTTCAATAAAAATATATCCAGAAGACAACTTGTTCATACTTCTATGTGAATCCTTGAAGGGAGCTGTTAATTTTCCCTGCCTAAGAAAACATCATTATAGAATGTACCTCATGCCAAAAACAGAGGGCTACTAAAACCCCCAAAAAGTGACCTTAAAAGATTTCAGACAGCTGCCCTCTTTTCCCTCCTCTGTGATTCGGTGATCTGCCCCAGTTGAGTTTCTCTGTGAATCCAGTTTTTTCACATCCATTATTCTTCATTAGCTTATCTTTAGCGTGAATGAAGAATTAAGGAATCGTAGGGTACTCAGAGATTTCATTTTAAGAAAAAAATGAAAGAGAACTACATAAATACATGCACTTTGGTTTTGCCTTTTTTCTTTAGTGTCTTGAATGTAAGGGAGGGTGTTTATTACTATTCCAGTGGTTCTTAGTGTTATTGTGTTAAAAGGTGCAAGATAGTGCTCTGAACGCATTACAATCTTAAACATGGTTTACGTGAAGAGTTTCTATTTGGTAGGGAGGATGGAGCAGAGAATACATTTACAAAACATAGATGTGGCAAAGGTGGGAATGCTTGCAAGTGTATCAGAGGTCAGAATCAGCAAAATTGGTTTGATATTTTAGAGAAAGTAGGATTGCAAGATTAAAGTCAGGGAAATGCAAAACATTGCACCTTGAGAGTTGGATTCCAAAGCACAAATATTGGGAATAACTGACTCGTTAACCATCCTGTAGAAAAGGATCAAGGGAAAAGAAATCGAATTTGATTCATTATTATCTTACTGTGATGTGTTAATAGATACATCATGTGAAGGATGTGAAGGGGGGAAGGTATGGTAATTATTTAATTGGGTGCCGCCAGGGCGTTTGATAGAGTACTCTGTCTTGGTTTGAGTGCTGTGGTTTAGATAAGCTGGAAAAAGAACAGGAGAGCCAAGGAGTGGTAGGAGTGTTTGAGCAGGAGTCGAAAACATGTGGCTCGCCACATTGAGGGGACTGGTTACCCTTGGTCTCCCATGCAGAAAGTGCAGAAGTCAGTTTAATTTGCAGGAAAACAGGTAATACAATGAAAGTTTTAATTTAAGGACAGGAGAATTGTAGATGGAAGGTCCTTCATTAGCAAGTTTTAAGAAGCAGCAGGTTTTAGGCAGGTGGGGTGGGTTGTAGGTACTTCACACAGGAGGTGGGCTGGTGATGTCAGGTCCCTCGGTGTCCTGTGGGGATTCTTTCTGATCATCCTTCAGACAGATGGGAGTGGGCATCTCCAGCCATCATCCCCAGATTCTGTTTTTAGTTATGTACTAATTATGTATCTTAATAGGAAGGTCAGCAGGACTACTTGTCATCACTGTGAGCTGGTGGAGCAAGATACGCTGTTCTCTGCAGCCAAACCAACCACCAGTGTCTTTGGAAGAGGTCTTTGTGCCGCAGCCTGGTGACCTGTGCCGGGCATTCCCTGCTCTGATGGGCACTGCCTGCCGGGTCTGCCTCTGCTCCCCCATTCCCTGCCATCTGGGGAATCCCTGCGCACAGCTTGGGGTTTCTGCGTGGTACCTCTCTCTGCCCAAAACCTGTTCCCACATTCTTGCTGGCAGGCTGCAGACTCCTTTTGGAACAAGAGCTGTGTTTGCCTCCTGTTGTTTGGTATCTCCACCCCGAATTCTCACACCAGAGGTGTCCGTGCACAGGCCTGTACTGCAGAGTCGGTATGATTAGCCACTTGTTCAAATTCAGAATGCTTGGCTCCTATAAAGGGGAAACTGACTTTTAAATCTGCAATCGCAGGCAAGGTACTAGAGTAAGTTGCTGGGCCCCTCACAAAGAGGCCTGAAAGCTCACTACGTGGACCTTTAATCAGTAGGGCCAAGGGGGCGACACGGAGAGGACAGTCAGTGGATTTTCTGGGAAGAGGCAGCTCGAAATCCATAGCTGGCTCTGGACTAAGCCCCAGTGGGGTTCATCGGTGAAGTGGAGCAATGAGAACATGTGATCTACTGCTTTCTCTGGTAGCATCTCTTTAGCTTATCCTGAGGTGAAGAACACACAGTTTTGGAGCCTTCACAAAATCATCACTGTGTGTCTGCAGCTGCTGCTGAAGATGAGAGCTGCCGAGAGGGGATATAGCCACAAAATCCCCAGGGCCTGGAAGAGCAGCAGGTGGCTGAGGAGCGTTTCTGAGGCCATCAGCATTGTCCCAAGGGTGCTCTTACAGGAAAACCAAGAACCCACATGTGTGAAGGGGAGCTGACAGGTCCTTGGTCCATGGAGTTTCCCTGAGCTGCCAAGGACAGGGACAGTACTGAAGCATACTAGGACAGAGAGCTTAAAACATGTCTAGTATGGCCACCCCCATCCTGCCTAAAAATGTCAGCGAGACCGGACTTTTATTAGAGCTGTGGCAGTTTGATTTTGCCTCCAGTCTTCCATTTAAGTGCTGGCTACATCCAATCAGTTACAACCAAATTTTGCCAGCATATTTTCTGAATGTGAGAATAAAGCATTTTAAATAGCCTTATTTCTTGTACCAGTCCTCTAGGACAGACTTACATCTGCCCTAGCATGTAATTTGTTTCTTCATAGTTTAAAAGAAGTTTAAAGATACCTAGTCAATTATACCCAGGAAATTTTTTACCCTTGTCAGTCCAGTGCTAGTGTAATAATTATTAGTGTTCATGGAACCTATCCAAAATGTGGTTTTTGACAGTAACCCGTATTGTCCCCTCAAAATGAAGTGCAGCAGCTTCTTGAGCACGTAGCAGTATCGGGCATTAGGAGCTAAGGGGGCCACCACCTCCTGTGGTGCTGGGGGACCTCCTTTCCAAAGCATAGCTGCTGTCAGTGCTGTCCCTTCAGCATCCCTTTGGGAGCTTTGTGGGAGACACATGCCCTTCCGTCCCTCTGGACAGTGTGCAGGAATTCCTGCATACGCTGCTTTGTTTGAGGGGTTTTCCTTAGCAGGGGTGGGGGTATTGCTAAATCTGCGTGGAAAGACTTTTCCAGGTTTTCAGGTTTCGTTGTGACTCGCCATGTCCCGTTACCAGAAGAGCTTCATAGCAAAGCAATGAGATGATGGAGTTTCTGAAGATGCAGACCAGGTCTGTAGGGCACGAAAAGTCCCAATCAGAGCGGATATGAAGCAGAATGCCAGCTTGGCCACAGCACCTAGGTAGCTTTCTGTTTGCCCCTCAGCTGTGTCCTGTCTGTCAGCAGTGGGGAACCAGAGCCCAGGAGGACAGCGGTGCCAGCCCACCACTGGTGACACCGTCCGTGATTAACGTGGGTGACAATAGGAAATCCCTCTGTCTGGGCATGTTTGTAACAGAAAATTCCTTCTACATGAAGGTTCTCTGCCACAGTGAAACGTGGGATTGTGTGAAGTGATTTAAGGTACAAAAATACAGTTGCCTACAGGTACGTTGTTAGCAGAATGATTATTGTTACAAATGCTTTTACCAGCCAAAACCCACCAAGTGTGCTGCAGCCTCATAGCAAATCCCAGTCCTTGTGTTGAGGAACCTGTGCACTAACCCTGAGTAGGATGTAGCTATAGATGGCTGTCACAAATGAACAGGAAGACAGGGTGGACGCATCGTGATCGCAGGGAGTCATGGACCTGCTGGAGCGGGCCCAGAGGAGGGGCTGGGCTGGAGCAGCTCCCCTGTCAGGACAGACTGAGACCTGGGGTGCTCAGCTGCAGAAGGGAAGGCTCTGGGGACACCCAGCTCTGACCCTGCGGTACAGAAAGGGGCTTACAAGAAAGGAGACAGAGACTTTTACCATCTTTTACAACTTAGCCTTTAATGTCAGTAAAATTCTCCTGTCGATAGCTTTTCTTTTTGTTTATTGCAAAGCCACGATTCTACTAGGTATTTAGCTACAGCTTTATAAACTTGAAGTTCTTTGTTTACACATTCAGTTTTGTTTTAAAAATATTTTAGTGAGAGGGTACTGCTTGGTTTCTGTGAATTGTAACTGACAAATAGCTTTTCATTTTTATATTATACGTGTTTTAAGCAAAAGTCCAGATGCACTCTTACCTGTGGATGAGTTGTCATAAGTTTGATGATAGTCTTTAACAATTTTCTGATCAAAATAGCTCACAGTCTGTGTGAGTAAATATTAAGGTAATATAAGAGAGAATACACTAAGTTATTATGTTGAATGCTTTGCTGATGCAACAAATGTTTTTTTATTTTATCCTGAATCATTTTATTTTTTTTCTTTTTTGTCATAGTGCCTTTGACTTGGTAAACATTCATCTTTTCCATGATGCTTCCAATTTAATTGCTTGGGAAACAAGCCCATCGGTTTACTCAGGAATACGGCATAAGGCTCTTGGCTATGTACTTGATAGGTATGTATTAGCCTTTACTAGCCTCTCTCGCTCTTCTGTGTTCATAAGCAGTGTATAAAAGATGTTTCGAAAGGTACACTCATAAATGTATAGATTTTTATTCTGTGAACTGAAAATGGTCACTTCTTACCAGTTTTCTAGACGGTGCCAGTTACAGATCAGTTTATGACACTTATTCTTTTAAGGTGAATTGCTGAGATTGGAGAATCTCTCTGAATTCATCAGAACTCATAGAGTAGAAAGCAGGTTTATTTTTTAAATGTGTTCGTTAGATTAGCTGGTTCTTAGTCTGTGTGGAGTCTAATAAAGCTGTTGTTCAAGTATGTTTTCAGTTACAGAATAATAGAATAATTCGGGTTGGAAGGGACCTCTGGGAGTCTCTTGTTCATCCTCCTCCTCCGAGCAGGGCTACCTTCAGCGTCAGATCAAGTGGTTCAAGCTTATCCAGCTGAGCTGTGGAAAGCTCCATGCATGGTGGTTTGCAGCTTCTCTGGGCCACCTATTCCTCTATTTGGCTACCCTCACTGTGAAACTTTTTCTCCGTAATATCCAACCAGCATCTCCCTCAAAGCAGTTTGTGTCCATCACCCCTCATCTTGTGGTGTGCACTGCTGAGAAGAGCCTGGCTCTCTCTTCTGTAACTGCCAGATAGCTGAAGCCAGCAGTGAAATCCTCCCAGAGCCATCTTTTCTGTGAACTGAACAAGTCCCGCTCTTTGAGCCTCTCCTCGTAAGTCACAAGCTCCAACCCCCTCAACATTAAACCCTGTGGTGTTTTAATCTCAATACTAGCTGAGTGCAGTAGGCAGCTAATCTTTTTCAAGCAGCAACACAGCATTTGTGTGCAGTCATCGCTGTTATTAATAACATCATGGTTTATAATGGTGTCACGGAGTTGATTCATCTGATGGGTCGTACAATACAGGGGATAGTCCTGAAAATGCCCAACAATTTACAGCTGCCCTAATTAGCAGTTATAAAGTCAGAAAAAAAGACAGCTTTTTCTTGAGTAAGAAAAAATTATTTCTGCATGGGCATACGTGTATTGGCAAAGTAAACAGGTATTTCTCTGATGAGGTACTGCTTGACTTCATATTTGCCTGAGAAATGGAGCTTTAAAGCGTCTCTCCAAAGCAGCCATGGCATATGCTGCGACCTGTGGCGTGAGACGGTGCTTAAAGCAAATGGCTTAGCCTGGGAAACCTGAAAGCAGAGCACTTGTGCTGTCCCCTGCCCCGATCCCTGGTGCCCCGCGGTGGGTGTGGTGTCGGGGCTGGCTCCGGCAGGGTGCTGTGGGTGCCGGGCTCGGCGAGACCCCAGGCCGGTCTGGGACTGCTGCTGCTGCCTGGCCCACCGCCAGGCCAGGGCTCGCCGCGGGGCACCGCGGGAGGCCCAGCATGGCTGGCATGGCCCAGCACGGTGCAGGAAGGCCTGGCACAGCTGGCACGGCACAGCATGGCCACGAGTACGAGCCCCGTCCCGCTGCCCCGCACATCTCGGCCTCCTCAGCCACGAGAGCGGGTGCTGGGGGCTCGCGGGGAGACGTTGCTCAACAAGACTTGGGCTTGGGGGAAGGATGGGTTCCACGTGTCTCGTCCTGGGCTGGCAGCCTGCACGTGGCAGACGCGATGGGTGGGCAGTTCCCCACCAACAAGTAAGTGTTTACTCTTGTGACTCTCCCTGACAGCAACCCAGAAGGTAAAGGCACTCCTGAACCAAATTAGGTTATGCCTTGGAAAATCGCTTTGCACATGCAGCGTTGTCACTTTTTCCTGTGCAGATTTTCACTGAAAGAGGTTCTGAATCGTGGAATGGAGTATAAACACCTTTTCAGTCCCCTTCCATCCAAAGTTTTATTCCTTTCTGTAAGTGTTACCCTATTTAAAGACAGGCAGATATTTTAGCAAAGAGACTGCTTTTTTCACTACATCTAAAGAAGTGCTTTTCCTGTGCACCCCAGCAGAGGGCTAAGTAGGAATTTCTCCAAAACAAGCATTTATTTTCACTTTTGGGGGCAACACAGGAATGAAGAGGAAAACCCCAGTATGTCTTCTCTTGTATCAATTGTAAAACCTGTTCAAATCATCAGGAGACACTGGAGGCACTTGAAAGGTTTGTAAATGGATGACATGTAGTGGTTTATAAAAGATTCCTTATTTAGGGGAAAGATGCTGTAAGATCAGGATCTGCTCTCAGTGCAGCTTGACACACAGATTTCTGAGTTGTTAGACAGAGCAGTGTGGGAAAAGCCGATTTTTATTTCATTTTTCCTTGGCTCCATTGGCCTTCTCTCCTTTTCTTACGCTTTGCATAAGGAAATTTAAGCAAACCTGTATAAACCTTTTGCATTATTTATTGCACACATGTTTACAGTATACAGTGTGCTTCATTAGCTAATTTTGGCCTTGGACCTCCCACGATGCCCTGGCAAGGGTAAGGTAATAAGACTGTAGTATTAGTGTCAGCTGTGGGTCAGAGGTGTCATGATGGTATATCATTAAAATGTGACACTGCCAAAAACTGCCCCAACTCCCCTGTCCTTAGAAAAGAAAACCTTCGATTTTAGGTTGCACACTACTACTGTGAGCTCGCATTCAGATGAATTGTTCATTTTGAGAGAGCAGCCAGCCGCAGATCCGGACCTCCATAGTGAAATGATGGGCTGCCTCACACAAAAGGGGAGTTCTGTAAGAGCAGTGAATAATGGGAAACCCCTTTCATCGGCATTGCTAACCTTTTGGCAGCCACCAGCAAACTCTATTCTGATCTGCTGATTGGGGAGGACAATACACTGAAGCTCACTTTGAATGAATGCTACCACCAACAGTGTCCCCATTCAGAGGGTTTTGGGAACCATCTTTGACCATTGTCTGCCATCACTCCTTCAGACAGTAGGAAAAGGGAAAGTGAGAGCGTCTATAGGGGGAAAAGTACTTCTTTTCTTGGCTTTAATCTCTCTTTAAAGCTTCATAGATCTACATTTCCAGCTGAGCTACTGGAACTATGCAGTGTCAGATAAATACAGAAGAGAGAGGTTTCAAGCTGAGCTTTTAAATCCCCTTATCTGCATGAACTAATAATGCAGATTTAGTGCTGTTAAAAACAGAGACTGATAAGTCTTTTCCTTTAAAGCCTTTAAACTGCTAAAGAGCATTTAACAGCAATGCAGTTCAAACCCAGTGAACAATACTGAGAAGGAAAACAGTTTAATGAGCTAAACCTTCACTGAATGAAACAGAAACACCTTCTCACAGTTGATTTAGGTCACTGTGGGAGTAAGTGAAAGCGCGGTTCTGTTCACGCTGCATCTTCATAAACATGAATTACATACGGCCTTTTCATGGAAGGGAAAAGCTATCCCAGGAGTTTGAAATACAAAAAAGAAAGACTTGCAAATAAAGCTCAAATGAATTAGCTTAGCTATTAAAATCATCCGGGAAGTTGGTTTCCCAAAAATTATTTTAATTGCAAGGTTTTAACACATAGGCACTAAGCTGCACAACATCTCTAAATTACTGAGGAGGGGAGGGGGGGAGAGACAAAGGGAAAAGTGTCAAGTGAATGATTTAAAGTTGTCGCTAAAAGTTTTCTCTTGAGGAGATCTATTAATAATCATGAAAACATGTTTTGGGAGTAGAAAAGTTTAATCTTACAATGGTGTTCTGAAGTGGTTTAGCTTTAGTAATGTTAAAAATGAATTACATAGTGAGAATAATGCTTTTAAAGAACAGCTAGCTGGTGCGTGCTGAGCACATCGGGTTTAGCATTTGCTGTTTAGCAAGTGTGAAGAAAATCTCTTTAAAGACTAAGAGAATTGGAGTTACACTGCTGTTAAGTAAATATTTGTCTGTATATTTACAAATACATATATACAGTATATGTAAAAAATCGACATGTGTAATGAGTTTTTGTCAATAAATTCCCAGAAGACAATTACGTTGTTCCAGATAGGCAAAGATACAGTCAAAACTGGGGTTCTGAATTCACTTTATAAATGAGAATGCAAACACCTGCTTTATATTTTGTGGGGTGAAAAAATTCTTCCAGACCCATTTGGATAATTGCCAGGTGCAGTTAGCCCTGCTTGCATGATACTTGCATTTTTGTATTTTCTAAAGTTGGAGGGTTTCAGCTATACACAAGAGTAAGAAAGGAAATGTAGTTTACATTTTAGTCTTTCATACATTTGCTGTAATTAATGCTTGTGCATATGTCATATTAATTAACCATATTGGCATGTTACTCGTGTCCTTTAGACACTTGCTGGGGTAAAGTGTCTGCTGAATTTAACAGCCTGGCTAGGGAGTGAGTAGAAGCTGTACGACAGGGTCCTTTAAAAGTATTAGAAGAGAGTTTGCAAAGGACAGGGACGTGAGATGTGAGCCTGATACTGTGCTTCTTGGTGTGCCAGCCATTTAAACTTCCTGAAATTATCTAGAGCATTCAGATCTATAAAATGAATGTGGTTTTTTTTTTAAAGAAAGTGACAGTGCTCTTCTGTTTTCCTATTGAAATGTTCCTTGGCCTAGTTCAACAGAAACATTTTTACATTACAACTGTGAAATCTTGGCATAAAGCTCCCCTTTGTGCCCTTCATTATTTTCTCACAAATATAGTCCATTGTCACATAGCTGAAGTTAATTTGATCAACATTGGGACATTTAACTTTTATGTCCGGTCAAAGGAGCTGTTTCATGCTCATTTTGGGTATTCAAAAGAAATGATTGCCAGAAAAATAATGTTACTATTAACAATTCAGAGCAATTAGTTTCCCAGGGAGAGGCGATGTGATGCACCGGCTCCACACAACTATTCTTTGTCATTTTATGGATGCTCATCAGTCAACTGTCACATCTTCTCAAAGACCCCTCCAATCTAAATGTTTCTCTTTGGGCTTTTCCCAGAACTAGCAGCTGAATGAGCAAAAGAAAAGCCACTTAGTTTCTAGGCAAAGGAAAACTTCACTCTAAAGATCTGGGTCATTTGAGAAGATCCTAGGAGTAGCTTGCTTGGGGGGGGGAGGGCGTGTTGGATTTTTAAAATTTGATTTATTTTTTGCAACAGTTATTTTAACATCAAGTGAAAACTCTCCGTAATCACGTGCCTTCAAACTTTTAGTGAAATTTCTGTGTATTCAGATGGAATGCACTCCCAGGGCAAATAAACCTTCCATCCAAATGTCTTCTAACAAAGGTTTAAAACCCTAGATCACATTCAAAAAGACAGCTTTTCATTAAACACCCTAAGGCTCATCTCATTAATATTCAGTCATCCCCCCTTTAAACTAAGGTTAAGTGCTCTCAAAATTAGCCTGTTTGTATAATATGCTCTTTAAAGAGTAAATCCAGCAAAATTGTCTTGTTACTTTCAACCTGTCAAATACAAAGACACTTTTTCCTTGCTCTTGTTTTTCTGCTGGCTGAGCTTTTTCATGTTTGATGTAGTTGTCAAAAATTTAACTCATATGTCCTTCCTGTTTACACAAACACATTTTGAATTTTAGTTCAGTATATTTTCATCAGAAGAATAATTTTGTACTTGTATGAATTGTAATGGAAAATATAGATTATTATAATTTTAAGATTACAGTAAATGCATTTCCATAATAAGTGAATGATGATTTCTGATAGTCCTAGTCAGTAATCTTGCCCTTATTTCATTATCTTGCCCTTATTCCATTTGGGGCTCCTTTTTTTTTTTTCTTTTTGGCATTAATTAGTAACTGAGCAGGTTATTCATAAATTTGCAGCACTTATTATTCAAAGTGTAATTTAAAGATCTGTTTCTCCCCTCATCTGTATAAGCAATAGCAGGTTTGGAAACAAAGATCTGACTGAAGAATCAGCAATCCAAAATCCACAACTTCTAAGAACTTGCAGGTGTCACTCAGAAAGGTGTCACTTAAAAACCAGTAGTGTGGATGCACTGAGTCACTCTCCAGTCTGCCTGATGCTAACGGCACTGTGGCTCTTCCAGAGGAAATGCTGTAGATAAAAGCTGTGAGGTTTCCTGGAGGGGTTTCGCAGCAGTTTTCAAAGAAGCGAGCTGGCTGCCCTGTGGCCTGGGCCGCAGGTCGGGACTGCCAAGTCTGCCTGTGAGCTGGGGCCGCGTTTGGCAGCACTCTGAGCCTCCTCCTCGTCCTTCCTAAGGGCTTGACTCCTTTGAACGGTTTTCCAGTGACAGGCTCTCCTGGAGCTACCTCAGTTGGCTGCTCTGTCTTTCTGGTAGAATATAACTGATAGGACTACAGGCTGGATTGGATGTATTGTAAAAGAATACCACTCACAGGAGAGTTTGTGTAATTAAACACAGGCAACTGAAGAAAAGAAAGAATGTACCTTCAAAAAGAAATGGCTGCAAATAAGTTGTTGCCTGCTCGATTTTGCTCTGAAAATGGCTTTGTATGAGAATGTGCGGAGTGCGTCACGTTCTCATTGAGTTATATTTCTCTCTTCACTGTAATTTGTTCCGTAGGGAGTCTGGAGCTAGATAAAGAGCAGTCGTTAGTGTCTAGCTAAAGGTGACACTCACATCAGCATTCATTGCGGTTTGTGTCTTTTGAAACGTTCTATCCTATAGCCATATAATCTTCCAGGATAACTATGATTTAATTAAGAAGGATCTATATAGGCCATTGATCCAATTTTTATTCATTTGCAGAGAAATTAAAATAAATTGCTATTGTGATTTTATTTACAGTGCTGGCTGTAAGATGATGCTATGAGCTGATAGTTATAGAACAGTGAAATGGTTGAAAGAGCTCCATTCTGCTGCAGTTTGAGCCTGTGGGCGCCAAGTAAATAACTGTCTTTCAACATTTTTACTCCGATAGGAAGGTAGGATCACTGTGTGAGAAGGTGGTTGTCTCTGAGCCTTGTGTTGTGTGTCCTGCAAGGACGTATTCTCCCTAACAGGTAAACAGCGCGGTGGCATTTTTAGCCGCTTGTCTGTCTGCATGAGTGCTGAGCAGTTGCAGACGGCCTTGGCAGATGTTCTTGGTGGACTGACAGGTGAATACCTGTAACTGCCTCACCTTTTACGTGAGATGCTTTCTCTTCCTTCCATCAGCGTAGGGCTTAAGATGGGGCTGAGATGATTCAGTTTCTCACTCCAACAAGGAAAATATATCCTCTAGAATATTCTTTGTTCAGACCTAATATTGACAGCTCTAATTTTTTTAATGGTCTGCTATTCTGAAGGAGAGGGGCTTTTCCCTTCTCTTTAGCACTTCAGACGTTCCTGTCACGTCTCCCTCCCCTCACTGGTTTCCTCTCAGCTCAGTCCTCCAGTGTAGTGCGATTTTCAAAGGCACAAATGCCCGAGCTATGTAACATTTGTGCTAGTTAGTTTTTCTCTACTTCAAGCATTTTTTTTATCCTTTGTGAGCACAGTCTTCCTGTGTTTCTAGTAATTTGCATTACCCTTCCCTGGAAGTGTTTGGGTTTATTTTTAACTCAGTCCCTCTGAGCCTGGCTGTTTCCCCCGGGAGCCACTGGAGCATGCAGCGCATCATGGGGTGACGCAGCCCATGTCCTGTCACCTCCCCTTTGCCGTCCCCTTTGCCCATCTGCAGGAGGTGGGACAGGGAGAGGCACCTGCCCCAAGCCTGACGAGACACAGACCTGGCAGGATGGCTTAACCCCTCTGCCACAGCTCCTGCAGGAACTGCTGAGGGCATGAGGGGCCTCTGTAATGAATTCTTCCAGGTTTGTCACAAAAAATGCTTTTCCCAGCCTCGATGAGTTAATGGATCAGTACCTCGTGGCTGCGTGTCCTGGTTATTTTCTGGCTCGCCGTTTGCACTTCTAACATGACGTGAAGACAGGGTTTTTGCTTTGCTGCCCCACACCCAAGCCCTGCAGAACAGTAACCAAGAACTGCAACGTCTCCATCTTCATGCAGAGTAGGACACAGCAGCTTTGTGCTGCCTCCCCGTGACCGAGTGTTACCAACACTGAGGAATTTCGGAAGTTACGTGGAAGAATTCTAATCCTCCATGATAAAGGAAGATTACAAAAGACGTGCAGTTTCTCTGGTTTCTTCTTGTTGTGTTCTCTTATATCAGATGAGGAGCAAGGAAATTTCTTTGTAACATAACACCAGTGCCATAGCATTGTGTTCTCCTGTAGCAAAATTGACAAGTACTTACATCATTATACATGGCTGCTATTTCATTAGGCGAATGTCAGTGTCAGGTAAGATCATGGTTTTGTCAATATAATGAAAATACCAGTCAAGTGAGGAAAAAGTCACAATTTTCCAGCTCTAAAAATTGATTTTTATTGCTCTTCTTGTAATCCTTTCTTTGGATTAAGTATTTATTATTGATGTGGTCTTTCTTTTAATCTTAATAGCTGCTGACATTGTAATTAATTAAAAAATACAGCATTTTTGCCCAAATGGCACTATATTGAAATTAAAAGTGAACATCACATATTAGTTAAACAGCCCTGGCAAATGTCTTGAGTGCTAAAATGATTGCCTAAGCTTCTTGACAATTCCCTTCATCTTGCTGTATGCTGCTTGACCTTTAGAGATGTTTTGGTGTTATTAATAGGTTTGAGCTATTATATCAGAAAGAACAAGGCACAAAAATATGATAAACTTTATTTTTAATGACAGTGCTACAACACCTGAGGCATGCCAATGAAGGCACTTACATCACGCCTTTTGAGGCACGCTTAGGCAGTCACCAGGTAACTTTTATTCAGAATTGATGGGGATTTTTCTGGTATTTGTCTCTAAATGTATGTCTGAGAACGAGAAGTGGTGCAAGCTGAGCACTGACTGTGCTGCAGAAGAGATGACAGGGTTCTGTTTCAAAGCCTTTTCTAAAACCTCTGCTGGAGGTGGATCCCTCATGGACCGGTTTGAGGTGCAGGTGTGCAAGCTGATCTCTCACTAAAACTTTTAAAGGAAGAAGTAGTGAGGATAGGCATGGCAGAAATCTGAAAGCCACGTGGCAATCCTGTGTCTGGTTTTGTATAAGCCAAAACCTGACGTTTCCATTCTCTTGATCTTCATTTCCTTCACATGGCTGTGGTAGAAGACAGGTTTCACTGCCGTCGTTCCTTGACTTCCCACCAGAAGTCACTGCAGGAGTTGTTATTACCTCTGGGATTACAGATCTATGGGAAAGAAAGTGTGTAGAACCTCCTGATCCAGAAGTCACCTGCTGCCTCCCTGCTGGCTCTTGGCTCCTGCCAACCGGATGGTCAAGTCACTCTTCTGCTTGCTGCTTCCCCCCCTTTCTAAACATTCCTCTTCGTGGCAAGGTGCTCTCTTCTCAAGGCAAGGTTAGCTGAGCGTGCCCTTTGCAGAGCGTGGCAGTGAGGTGTGGGTCTGGCTGTGGGGTGCTGCCAGCACGTGGCAGCGTGGCCTCCGTGCCAGGAGCCTGGTGGTGGCCCTGTGGGGGTGACCCTGTGGGGGTGACCCTGTGGGGGTGGCCTTGTGGGGGTGACCCTGCGGCTGTGACCCTGTGGCAGCCACAGCCCCGTGCCCGTCCTGCAGGCAGCCGGGGTGCAGGCGGCCCCGGTGTTCGCTGAATGCTCCACTGATGGGCTGGAGCATGAGAAGGTGTTACCGTCCCCTGCAGAGACACAGGCCAGCCTTACCGCCGTACTGCTCCGGGGTTCGGATAGAACAGGACCTGGGGTTCACAGCAGTTTAATCTGAGAAGTGACAGCCACACCCAGACTGAGCTGGCCCCTCTTCTCTGCGTACAGTTGTGATATTCATATTCCTTTACTTCGGAAAGGACAATTTATATAGGCAGTCACATGGTCTCTATAAAAGCAGCTTTTGCACCTTTAATTCTTCTGCGTGGATAACGTGCAAAAATAGAGAATATCTTACCCTGGAGTCATACGAGGAATACAGAAGTGCTCATATTAGCTAGTATTTAGCTTAAACACATTTAGTTAATATAAAAATTTGCTCACTGAATAAAATATGGCTTGACCTCTGGATTGTTTCTCCCCAAGAAATGTGACAGTGTCCCTCCTTCTCCTCCATTCAGCCTGCTTGGCAGAGCTGCAAGTTTTTTGTTTTGTTATGTTATGTTATTGTTGTGTTTAAAAAAAAAGAAAAAAAAAAAAACCACAACAAACCCCCCCCTCAAGCCCCTCTTTTCAGTGGTGTCAAGTTAGGATGAATTGGCCAGGGAGGCATGTTTATAGACTGTGTGAAGAACTTTGTCTTTGTGTGGGAATGCTGGTGACACTGGTATGGCTTGCCTGAATGAACTGCGATGACGCGGCTAATAAGGTGTCCTGCTGAGTGCCACAGCAGCCTTTCTCAGACCTCCCACTTAATGCCATTCAGCTCCAGCTCAGTGTAGCTAATTTTTCCCATTCCCTCAATTCTTTAGGCCTCCTTACAAACAGAAAAGTCAACTTTCACACCGAGGAGAAGATAAGTGCTTTAGGAAATAATCGTGTAAACAGAATGTTACCTTCTGACCTGATGCTGATACCTTGGTCTGGGACAAAACCCAGCTGGCTATTGCATTAGACATGGCTATTAAAGGAATAATGCTGCTGATCCTCCTTACACAGTGCCCTGAGAAATGGTTTAGCAAAATCACAGTGCCTCTTGTCACACTGAATCATGTTCGGCTGCTCTCTTCCATGACCAAATTGCTGATATTTAGCTGCTTCCTTGTCTTCTCCTTTCTTGCGACAGTATGGGAGGGGGATAAGTATGAAAGCAAGGGAAAGTCAGCCGTGTTTCTGATTGTCCTGTTGTTTTGTGGATGAATTTCAGTCCTTTGACATGTATATACCATACACCATATAGCTTTTATAAAAGAGGGTGCATTTCATAAAGTAACTCTAAGTGTAACTACTATAATGAGTACTTTAAAGTAAATTACAAAGGGATTTCGGTGATTCCAGTAACACAGAATTGTTCATTTTAAGATTGCACTAAGCGATTCCTTTTGGTGTTCTGTGTAAAGACTGAAATTAATAACTAGACCCAGATTTCCATTATCATCGAGGAGAAGAGGAGCCTCTGCCTCTTACTCATTTCAGTCTTGGTAGGAATATGGCATCCAGATCTCCTAAATGGCTTTGAAAAAACTTACCCTTCACAGTCTGTTCAGCTGACGCAGCCATCTGGACGGAGAGGACTGTCTGTATGTGAAAGTTGACATATCCTGGGCTCCCAGACCAAACCCTGAGCATTTGTACTGAGGCATTTGTTTGCCCATCACCTGGGTCTGGCCGGCCCCTGCTCCGGGCTGGGTGGTGCTTTCGTGGCAGTTGAGCCACCCTAGCTCAAGCTAAAGCTATTCAGCATCATAGCTCAGAGGCTTTCTGAGGTTTCTCGTAATTCTCCTGCTGCACCCAGAATAACAGAGTTGTTGTCAACAGTTCTTCAGGAAAATATGTCAGGGGACTGCCATGCTGAAAGTGCTGCTGAGTGGAGGTCATTCTGCTGGAAGTCTTGCCGACACAGCAGAGCAAGTACATTCCCAGTGCAGACACAGTAACAGGTCTGGGTTTGTAAAGCAGTTGCTAATACCCAGTGTGAGGCAACCCTGCAGTTGTTAGACCAAAATAAGAATTTAATATATTTATTTTGCAGCAAAGAAATTGCTGTAATAATATAACATCAATTTGCACCCTTACAGTGACAATTACTCCTTAAAAAAAAGTGTGAACCATGGATGTCACTCATCAGAACATTTAAGCATGTGACTAACTTTAACTGTAAACTGCACTAGAAAGTTAGAATTAGTGTTTCCTTCTTTTACTGTCCGTCATGTCTAAAAAGCTGTTCAGCTCTACTTCAGAAATTGCTAGCGGTCTGCCTCTTCTCAAAATACAACAGAAGTTGAAAAGAAACGGAGAATAACCCAACCAGTCCAGAAAATTTTCAGTATAGAGCCATCAGCTAAAAATGTAGAATTAGTTTGAAACTGGCAAAATGATGGTGTTCCGAGTATGAAGAATCTAATACTATTATCAATAACTCTTGCAAAATTAAAAGTTCTATGTTTGTGGAGCCTAGGAGAAGATAAATGATCTATAGTATTTATATTTGTGTGCTTTAAAGTTTAACAGGGTCATCAATAAGCCCACTCATAAGCGTGCATTTTTTCCTCAGAAAATGGTCTTTATTTGCCATATTGAATGTTATTTTGATTTCTAAAATGTGCAGAAGGAAAAGATACCTAAGATAAGTATGTTCCAAGTACAAATAAACTCTTTTCTTATAAGCGATACCTTCTGGAGCAAGAACAAAGGATTAGAAAAGTGAACATGTTCTCCCAGCCTTTTCAAAGGGAAGAATTCTCCTTCTCGGAAGGAAGGGCTGTGATCTGTTTGAAAAGTTTTCTGGTTTATTTGCCTTCAAGCATTGGCTACATCCAGATCCCACATCAGCTCTCGATGGGCCCACGTAGGTCACAGCAAGCAGCACAGCTAGTTAGGGCAGTGATGATCTCTTGTTTGCTCTTGCCTATAGAGCTGTGGAAGTGAAATGTTTGTAGCTTCTCTACAATCATCAGTTTTTTAGCCAAGTCAGTTATTTTGTCACAAGCTGTTCAGAGAAGTTGTATAGGAAAGAACAGAGCCTTTATTTTGAAGCCCTTTGGGATAATCTGGTAGTCAGCAAGTACAACTTAAAGGAAAGGGCACAAGGTCCCCGCTAAAAACATAAGATTAATGCTGGTGACATAGGTTGGCTGCTTTCTGTTTATATGATTCAGATTTATTCTCCATTGACTGATTCATGGCAACATTTTTAAAGAATCATTTGATTCATGGTTAAAGGAAGGGTATTGTTAGAGAAATCGCAGAGTCACGCAGACTGTGAAGCCTTCCTATAGTTCATTTGCAAGCGCTCATTCTTGTTTTAGAAAGAATTGTCTTCTGAGTTCTCATTTACTTGTACAGGTGCTGAACTGTATGTACTTGTGGCTGAGGACACGGAAACAGGAGGAAGGGAACACTCCTGTTTAGCTCTCGCTCCAGCTCTCACACCTCAGCGTGTGTCCTCAGTCCTGGCCAGACTCATGGCGCTTTGCAGTGCTCGATTTCTGCCCGAGGGCCCCCGGTGCGGGATGTTTTCCTGCATGTTCCTGGGGGAGGAAATATTGCTGTACTCTTCTTCATTGCCATCTCCTTTGCTAACTTGGAGTCTGATCCTAAAAGCACAATCAAGAAGATTAGTTCTCATGCCAGTGATTCAGTGCAATTCTAGGCAGCATTGAGTGTTTCCGAGTAGAGCCATCAGAGTCCCAGGCTGCTGAAACGAGTCTTAAGGGGCGGGTACTCATGAACCAACAGTACATTCCAGTGGCAAGGACAGTAGGTTACATACCTGTATTAAGTTGAGTCATCTAAAGCATATTTTATTGTTAGGTATCCCAGATCCTTTGGTGAGTACACAGATGTGTATATCCTCTGCTGTACCACTGCTAGTAACTTTACTGTACACCTGCATTTCACCACCTGTGGAAAGGAGCTGTCAGAAGCCACCTAAAGCATTGTTCTCGAGAAGTAACGTCTGGACTATTTTTCTTAGTCTCTCATGAAAAGCTCTTTCTAAAATGTCCAACAAGACAAACTACAAGGGGAGCAACTGGTTAGAATTATCAATTTTAAAGCTGGCATTGATTTGTATGCGCATCACGTTTAAATCGGGTAATGTGCAAGACTATGAAATGACTGAATTTTAATTAATTGATCAGAAGCAGACTAATCAGCTGTTTTATTCATCGGTTAGGAGACATTGTAACTGGCTATTTTTGGAATAGTCTGTTTATTTGGAAAATCAGTCTTTGCATAATACAATCACAGGCATCATTCTCATAATATCAATTTGTTTTAAGAGGCCTTCTCTAGACCTTGATGTCATTCCTGCAGTATCTGTCATTTCTTTGTCAGCAGTAAATGGCAATGAGCAAAGCCAAAACTGAGATATGAATCAGGAAAGTTGGCAAAGCAAACCCAGTTTTTCTTATGTATAAGTTGCATATCAGATTTTGCAGTGATAGTGTTAGCAAATTGTGGTAATGTAAATGGTTTAACTTTTAAGTCCTCATTTTCCTTTAATGTGCCATGAGGGCACTAATCAAACTAATGTTATGTACAGGTCAAGAGTGACAGGTTTTTCTCAGTGCTTGCTGGGAGCTGACACTAGACAGTATTTATTAACAGTACCTGCAATAATTTGTCAGCTGAATGGAGGATTTGGAGATTTTCATACCAGCAAAGGGTAAGTCTTTGCAAGAGATTTTGCTTCAAATGATCACTACCTGTGGTGGGCCGGCCCTGGGCAGAGGCCGGGTGCCCCCAGAGCCACTCCATCCCTCCCCCCCTCAGCTGGGCAGGGGGGAGATGCCAGGAAAGGCTCGTGGGTGTCGATAAGGGCAAAGACATCACCCGCGATGACCGGCATGGGCAAAACAGGCTCCACTTGGGGAAATTAGTTGAATTTATCCATCAAATCAGAGTAGGGTGATGAGAAATGCACCCAGATCTTAGTAACGCCTTCCCCCCCCCGTTCTTCCCGGGCTCAGCTTTGCTCCCCGTTCCTCTCCCTCCTCCCCGCCCAGGGCGCAGGGGCAGGGATGGGGCTTGCGGTTAGTTCATCACCCCTTGTCTCTGCTGCTCCTTCCTTCTCGGGGGGAGGACTCCTCACACTCCTCCTCTGCCCCAGCACGGGCTCCCCGCGGGGTCCCGGGCTCCTTCGGGCACATCCCCTGCTCTGGCGTGGGGTGCCCCCGGGCTGGGGGTAGGTCCTGCTCCCCCGGTGCCCTCCCTGGGCGCAGGGCACAGCTGCCTCCCCAGGGGCTGCCCCAGGGGCTGCGGGGAACCTCCTCTGACAGCTGCAGCACCTCCTCCCCCTCCTTCACCGACCCAGTGTCTGGGGGCTGTTCTCTCACCTCTTCTCACTCCTCTCTTCGGCTGCCGTTGCTGCTGTGCAGCCCCTTTCCCCTTCCTAAATACGTGGTCCCAGAGGCGCTGCCGCCGTCCCCGATGGGCTCGGCCTTGGCCAGCAGCAGGTCGGGCTGGGAGCCGCCGGCCCTGGCTCTGTCGGGCACGGGGCAGCTTCTGGCAGCCCCTGCCAGGAGCCCCCCTGTAGCCCCCCACTACCAAACCTTGCCACACAAACCCAATATACTACCTCAGGTACAATGCGCATTATTTTTTTCAGTGGAATAATATTCCTTGCATAATAGATTACCATTGACTAAAAATGTGAGATGTTTTTAAGAGGAGCAGCAGAATCTCACTGTAAACCCAATGTTGTGTCTCTTTGTAGCTTTGAAAAGTCTAAATGGATGTAACTTATTAAAACTCTTGAAGCCGTTTGAAATGCGTGCCTCCTTGCTGGGCAGTATTGTTCCTGGAAACCTACTTACTGTGCATTACTCTATAATCCTTTACCTATCTCTGCGGGTGTCTGCCTCTGGCTCAGCTGGGGTTTCTGGCATCGTATTTATGTATTCCCAGCATGTGCACAGGGTATTGCCTTGCATTTGTTCCTTACTTCTTACATATTGTACATCTAGTACACCACTGCAGCTTTTTGTGTGTGCTGTCTGTGTATATTCATTGTAGCTGCTGCAGGCGCATTTCAGGTATTTCATACCTTCTTCAGCTACTGATAGAAAATTAATTGTATTGATTCCCGTTTTGAAGTTAAGCGTGAATTGGTGGATTTCCAAATGCCAAGATCTCTGGAAGCATGTAAAATTGAACATTGTTAGCAGTGCCAGACAATTGTTATTAATAATAGAAAAGTTAATAATATAATAACAACCTTTAAGAATACAAGATTTGAAAGGTGAGTCGTAATGCCTTATCTCCCTGCTTAGTACTGAGTGAAGGCTTGCAAAAAAAGCCAATCTTTCCTCCACATCTGGAAATATCACCTTTTAGGTGTTAGCTGCAACTTCAGTGAAAATCTACTTTGAACAAGAACAAGAGAACTGTCTCTCAGAGAACTGTAACTGAGCCGGGAAAAACCTCATAGATCGATCTCTGTCAGCTGTGATGATTAATGCTCAGCCCTAACGTCACTTTTCATACAGTTCTTAGAGTTCTGACAAACACTGGTAAACACTGTGATCACAGTCTTGCAGATAAGGAAACTCAAAAGTAGATGTATTCTGAATTGGCCTCTAATTTGGGGTTCATAATTCTTAGCTGCCCAGCTCAAAGCCATATATTTAAACTTTCAAAGATGTTGAGTACCTCCATGACATCCTCAAGATTTCTGTGATGCCCAGACGTCAGTTCGGCATTAGTTGCTCTAACTGCTGCAAATTTGCTGTCTTCCAAATTCCAGTTTCAGCCAGATGGGAAATCAGATGCGTTATTTTACTGGGATTTGAGATTGAATTGCCTAAGCAAAGAAAATCAGCACCAAAACGTTGTTAATATATTGTTCCAGTATAAACTGTTTTGATTGTTCCAGTAATTGTTTCTGAGATTGTTCTTGGAAGATAAGATGTGTGTATTTGTGCATCCTCACGTATATGTAAAGCTGATTGACAGGTTTGTTTTGTTTTGTTTTCCAGAATTATAGATCAGCGGTTTGAGAAAGTTTCGTATTTTGTCTTTGGAGATTTCAACTTTAGACTGGATGCCAAAGCAGTAGTAGAGGTAGGACTTTTACTTTTCCTCTGTTGTGGACCCTATCAGGTTTTATTTCTCAAATGTTTTTTCCTGTGGAAAAGCTAAAAGTGACTTAACAAATTGATCTTAATATCAACAGCAGACTTGCTTAAGAGTACTTTTAACAGGAACACCTGAGAGGTAACTAAAAACGTGTTGTGAATCTGCTGAAGCAGTTAAAAAGCCCTCAGCAGCGGTGGGAGGGAGGAATGTGGGTGCCTCTCTGAGGTGAGACCTGGAGTCTGCCCGGTGCACGCAGGAGCATGGTCCCTTGGCAGGCGTGCAGACCCCTCGTTTGAAACCCCTTCCAGCTTCAGCACAAAGTACCACGTTTCTGTTGTGTGTTTGTGACTTTTGCTGGAAGTTCCCAGGTCACAGCAAATCTCAGTCATTTACTGCAGGCGGAGTAAGTGCTGGTTTGTATTTCTGCTCTGGGGGAAAAAAAGAGAGATGTTTCCTAAATGTCCATGTTAGAACTCGACACTTGGAAAATACAAGCAGATGTCTGTGCAGACCTTTGTGACAGTAGCATTTCAGTGTGGCAGGGTGACTGGAAGATTTGTATTCAACCAAAAGGAACACAGTAGACCTTTTTCTTTGTGAGTGGAGATTACCTTGTCTTCACTGCTAAAGCTCAGCTCCAGGTAACATGGGGTCAGAAATATTATCCAGTTTGAAAACCAATTTTATCTCATGTTTTTCCCACTTCAATTATCAGAGATACTGTAGTGTCTTTTTGGTGTCCTTGAGGATAGGCATGTATCTTCTAAACCAAAAGCTTTTATTTTGTAAATGAAGCAGCAGGAAGTTAAGTGGCCTGTGTGTCACAGGCTGGCTACCCCTCATCCCAGTGTGGTGCAGCTCTCCTTCCTGATGTGATGATTAGTCCTTCATCTGTTGAGAAGCAGGAGTTTGACATTACAGCACTGCTGTAATAACTTCCTTCTTGGAGTCCATTATGCACTGCAATCATTTAACCAACAAACTTAAAGCATAATTGAAATGAAACTCCAGTCACTGATTCAGAATATGCAGCTTTGTACTGCATATATTAGGGGCTAAATCCTGCTCTGCTACACTGTGGTTGCCATAGTTATCATCAATGTTTATAGATTACTTGTTTTTGAAATATTATGCCTGTTTGTTTATTATTCACGAGCAGTGCAATAGCATTACTGAGAATGCTCCTGTCTGAGAACACCTCTATCAATCATACTGCAGCAGAATTATCTCCTACATACACCCAGTACTGATGAAGGGCACTGTAAGTTCTTCCTAACTTACTAACTGCCTCGCAGCCTGCAGGACTGAAGCTGCAGAGAATGCTTTCTTTATTACCACCAGATTAAGGTTCCTACATTCATATCTGTGAGTTTCAAAGCGATCCACTTCTAACAGAATAATGTCACTGGCCACAGATAGTGCCTTCTGAGTCACTGCACTCAGGTGGTCAGAGGACAGCTGACTCTGGTCCTGACACAGGACTTCTCATCTTGTGAATGCTTTCCCAGTGTCAATTGATTTTGCATATGATGCATATGAGCACACAAAGTGTGATTTGAAGATGAATCAAATTAATTTACCTGTTGTTACTAGATAAAGGACATGTGTGTCTGAGTGTAAAAAGCATTAGAATAATACATATTTTATGTTGCTTTTTTGAGAAGTAGCATACCCCATTAACCAGAACTTCACCCAGCTACTTTGCAACATTAAACATAACTGAAGTGTGTCTAGGTACTTCCAGTTGTAATTTACGTATGCATGGTTAAAGTCATACTCAGTTTGTTTTGTAGTCTTCTGCATTTGGTGCAGTTCATAAACTGGTATGTCCGAAGATCCAAAAGGTTTGAGAAATGGTTATCTGATGCAGTTTACTATACAGAAGTGATAGTACAGGCAGTGTGTGTTTGACAGCATCTTAACACTGGAACAGTCATGTATGATCCATAGTAGGCACACAGCACTCAGTTTTGACAGTAAATCTGGGCTCCTAGGGGACAGATCAGCTTCTGAAGGATCACGTGGACGGGCAGAGTTACAGGCCACTTCTAGCAGGAATTGTTCTAGATGGGACCTAATGGTTTGATTGCATGTAAGATATATAAGATCCAATCCCAAACTACTTCACAAACTAGTTTATAAATGGCATTTCTCAGCTGTGCCACTTTTCCAAAGCTGGTAGAGGGCAGAGTGCCTTGACCAAGGCCATGCACAACTGGCAGTGGCAGAACAGAAGCAGAAATGGCCAAAGGTGACTGTTTCTCTCACACCCAGTGCCAGCCAGAGTGTTAGCCTGGGCCCATGTAGGAGCCTCCAGAAAGTATCCTGGTCCCTTCTGACGTTTTAAAAGTGTGCCTGTGCAAACTGGTATTAACCATTCGTTTGACTGTTCAGCAGCACAGTTAGTACTAGGAGTTTTAAGGGTTAAGGCATTGACCTGTCACCTTTGTATATATTACTAAATTTATCTCTGCTTTTCTTGCTGACCTTTTGAATTCCCTCTTGAGACCACAGTGTGCAGAACACTTGGTCACGAAGATGCTAGGAGCAGTACATGTGTTGTGGAAATGTAGACTGTGCTTATACCAGACACAAAGAATAACGTGTATTTCTAAAGGATTTTTCAATTAAGCCATTGAAAGGGAGGATCTGAGAGCTCTTTCAGATGTGGAGTCTGGACACTGAAGTGCAGTGTGCTAAATCAGATGCCAAAATTGTTGTGCTTATTAAATCATAATTAATAGACAATAAATCATTAATATATAATTTATTAAACATTTTATGGGAACCTTAATCTAAAGTCATATTGATTTCCTTGCTAGGAAAATCTGCTTTACTGTTGTTGGAGTAATCAGGGGTGGGATCAATAAACCAGGTAAAGGCTTCTGGTGATTCTGAGATCCATGTGTGCATTAACAAGCGTGTTGTCCGGAGGGATGAACTGGCAAAAGAGAAATAGGACGTCTGTAGCATAACAAGCATAGTGAATACAATTGTTTTATAGTAGTTTTGAATTATAGTTTGAGCATCATTTGTAGCTTGGCATGATGGTGATCGGAGAAATACCCACAGCTCATACATTCAAAGCATTTTACAGTTGTCCTCAGCCTGAAAAGGGCCAGTGATAAGGTTCCATTTTAGTCTGGTTTTCTTGGGCTGACGTGTGATTCAAAATACAGGGAGCATGAGAGGGCCTGGAACCACGGGTGGTTTTCCAGAAGTCTGGGCCAGTTGTGTGCTCTGCTCTGGGCGTGTGCCAGGCATCAGGGAGGTCGGGGTGTCTCAGCCAGTGACACCCCACCTTGGCTTTGGCTGCGAGATCTCGTAAGGATGTGTTTGATGCCACCCTCTCCTTGGGACAGGCCGAAGCCCCCAGCCACTGTTTTCCTAAAAATAAACACACAGGAGTGTAAATGCTACTAGGTGTGAGTTCTGAAGGTTTGGAGTTGCTGTAGCAATAAGGCTCAGAAGTGTGTCTGCAGCAGATCAGCGCTCTGGCTCACGGCGCCGACAGGCTGAAGAACAAACGTGGCCTCATTTCTTCGTTACTGGCACAGGTGACCAGCGGCCCCACCCCGTGCTCGCTGTCACAGTTCGGGTGTAGGCACAGGGTGTCACTACCCCTTGACGAGGCCGCCCCAGCTGTGCGTGCCCAGGGGGCACAGCCACTGCGGGGTGCAGGGCTGCAGAGAAAAAACATCCACGAGAATTGAGAAAGCTGTGCAGAAGCTGAGGTCTTCTGGCAAGTTTGGAACCCAGTAGAGTTATCTGAGACTTGAGCTTGGAGCTTTGAACAGTGTGACCGTTGGTACGGAACTGCATTCTGAGGATGCAGGTGATTTTGCACCCAATTTCAGTGATGTATTTAATCTATATAATTTAGATTTTATGTTTTCTGAGATCTGAGTGTGTTAGACTAACGGTCATTTTTTTAATAAAAAAACACAACATTTTTCCCGGCTGTTTTGGTCAGAAATCAGTTGTAATCCAGTGATACATTGCGTTCAGCACTGACACGTGGTGAGCAACTGTGAACTCTGTTCCTTGTACCTGTGGATCTAAGGATGTGAATGGTTTCTGGATTGGGCCAGTCTGGTGGTAAGGTGCTTACATCAGTAGAGTTTGTTACTGTAAATCCTCCGTTAGCAGCCCGGCCTCAGCAGACACCACCTCCCGAAGGTCCGTGCAGCCGGGCGATCGCAGGGCCCGGGCGCTGCTGCGCGGGGCGGCTCTTGCTGGCACCGCACTCCTCCAGTGCCGGGTGTCTTCAGCTCGTCGTCCTGCATGCCAGGACATTTCCCAAAATAAACCGTCTAAGTAGGAAATGTATTTGGTAAAGCAATACATACAAAAGAAAGATTTATGTTTCCTCAGGTTTTGGTCTTTTTAAGGTATGCTCTAAGACCTTTTTTTTTTCTGATGTCAGCTAAATTCAGTTAATCCTACATAAGCAACATCGGCCAAGTGTTTCACTGCTGTTTGAATTTAAAGATTTGCCTACTGAACTTCTTTTTAAATGCTAGGGTTTTTGGGTGGCACAGCATTCTAATTGTTTGTCCACTGCTTCCAGGTATCTCCCAGCACATCTATTCCCTGCATGTTGTGGAAGTGTTTAAAACATACACAAAATTACTATAACCGTTTATATTAGACTATGAATTCTAGTATGCATGAGCTTCTCTGCAAGGTCTCTAATACAGCTATTGTCACAGCATTTCATAGAAACATGAGTTTGTGATGTTTCTTTGTGCAGAAGATAGTTCTATAATTTTTCCAGAAGTTCTGCTCTCCCCATGTTTTAAAGGTAATACAGATAGGTCACTGTAATTTTTGTGGTTATTGGAAATACATTGCAAATTTATAGTAGTGTGTGTGACAAAGATAAGTTTTTCTATTTCTGGAAATTATATTGTAAAATTGAACTGAAAAGGGATTTGATGAAGTGACTTTAAAGAAAACTACAGCAGCAATGAGGTATACTGTAGGCTGAAGTTGAAGACTTCCAGAAATTTAAAAATTACTATGAATCACTGTTCTGGTTCTTCAAAAAAGGAAATAAGGTAAATGCTTGGAGGTGCTGAAGTTAAGCAAGACTATTTGGCTGTCAGCTTAATAGAACTGGGATATAAAATCTCTGAAGGACGTTAAGGGTAGGAAGAGAACTGATAAGTGAGAGGGTTTATTACAGAGAACTGAGGAGGGTAGCTTCTTTTTGTTTGATATGGGAAATAAAGTTCCTGTGCGTGAATGCATGGAAGAAGTAAGTTAATTCTCTTCTGTCTGTCCCTGGGAGCCAGCAGTTGCCACCTGCTGTGAGTGCTGTAGAGCATACAGGGTTTCACGCCGTGATGGCTCCAAGGCCATGCTAATCTCCACTTTTACCATTTTATATATATATTTAATTTTTTTAAATTGAAATAACTTATTAGGAGATAATGTTTTCTGTAAACTCTACAAACACTTGCTAGTGTAAATGTGGAGACAGAATCGGTCCCATAAATCTTTCCTTGCCTCCTCATTCACATGGATCTGTGGAAGTGCAAGTGGGAGGGTCATGACCCCCATCAGTAAATTTGTAGTGCTGCCGACGCGCGGGCATCCCGCGCGGGCGGTCAGTTTGTGTCTTTAGCATGCAGAGGTGCCCTTTCCCCTTTGTTTGTTAGAGCAGATGTTTTTAAAAAAAGAGAGCTCCTGTTCTTGTTCCCCCAAGCACTTGCTGGAACTCGGCCGTTGATGCGGCGCGTTGGTCAGGAGCTGCCTCCTCTCCCTATGACCCGCACCAGCCCGGAGCACCACAGCTCCCAGCCTTGTCTGTGGTCATCGGTGGAAATATTTCTCCTTTTCCTTCTGTCTCAGTGAGGCAGTTTACCAGTGCTGCTTTATTTAAATCGCCATTTAAGTGTTAGGTGGGTCTACGCCAAGGAAGGGTATTTTTGCTGTCAGCTGGCCATAGTAACTGTCTGTGTTAATCTTTGATAACTATTCTGTTTTCATGTTCTTTAAAAAATTTTGTTATCCACTGAAATTTTTACCTATGAACCTTACTAATCCTATTTGTCCACCTTAGGGAAGTACAATTAGGCTTAAGAAACTGGGCTTATTTTGACTGTTTTGGAATAAAAACCTGTTTCTGGCTGAGACTGTGGATTCAAAAGTCTCTTAAAGTTACTTGTACTTCCAATAAAAGGGGAAGGATAATGGTGTGCTCCTTAATTCAAAGAACTGCAGCTCAGTAATAGAAAGTTCAGGATGCAAACCATAGGTCTTTAGGAGAAAGTCCTGTTAATCACAAAATGCATTTGCTCAACATAAACCATAACTTCACTTGTATCCAGAAAAAACAGATTTCATTTTTCTCTCACTAAAGCACATTTTGCTAGAGTTGATAGTAGCTTGGTAAGCTGGAGAGGGATGAAGTGTATCATATATGAACATTTCTGAAGGTAGCGACTGAAATGCTGTTTGGACATTCCAGTCATTTTGGCCTACAAAAAGCTTTCAAGCTCTATCTGCAGAATAAGAAGCAAAGTCCTCATCTTAAAGCTAGGAATTCATGCTTGTACACTTACCCTGTGTACTTAATGGGTTATATTCAACCAAGACACTTCCTTTCTAGACCTCTGCCAAGCAGCCATTTGATAAGCCATAACTGGAATTGATGATTAAATATTTTTTAAAAGGTAATAACTGCTCATAAAGAAGTTGCCTATCTGGCTCCATCATTCATTTGCATTGTGCCTCTCAGCCACCTCTGACCACTTGACTTTATATTATTCAGTAAAATAGGAACATCTTCATTTTACAATGACTTTTTAGCTCCTACCATGTTGCTGATGCTGCAATGAATCACATCATTTTCATCGGATCATACAGTCTTGGCACAGTGTGGCCTTTCTTGTTGAAAAAGGCGGCAGCAGTAGCATCGTATCTTTATCAGGTGTGCTTGTGCTGTGGTGTGTTTGTCTGCGAAACACAGGCCTCCTCCTGTAAGACTCTCTCTCTCCTTCAAGCAAACATCTTTTGTTCAAAAAAAAGCTGATGAACAGCTTTATATGCTGAAGTAATTGATTTAGATCTTACTCAAATCTGAAGAAATACTTTAAGTCGAACTTTTTCATTATGGAGTCCCGTGTTTTGTGCAATAGCTGAGATCTTGCAAACTCCAGCCAACAAGTGACCCCTTAGTAATGGTCATCAAAAAGATTAATAGCTAATTAGGCAATTGGCACTGATTTGGAAACCTGGTTCTCAGTGAGGTGTTCAGGCTGTGGGTGGATGTGGAGATTTGATTACTACATTCTCGTCTTCATAGGTGTGTGTCCCTGAACAACAACAGCTCGTCGGGACAGGGTGAGGCTCTTGCTGTCCTCTTGCAATATCGGTGTCATCACTGATCATCTGGCTGTCTTGTCAGATGCAAATATATGTATGTGTGTGGGCATTTTTTTCGACTAAATATTATTTGCAGAAGATGCTTTGAACACATAAGGGAAAGCACGTGTGAGAATTGCACATTCTTGTTACAAACACAGCAGTCATTTCTTGTTTTAAAATTCTTGACTTTTTTTGCTTTGACAAGTGAGCATTCAGGAGGAATTCCTAATGATTAGTTGTAATAAAATACTGACATAGCATAAAGAAGTAAGTGTATATGGTCGTGGGCATACGCGATTCTGCCTTCCTGCCCAGAACCAGACTAGACACTGTTACCTTTCCCAGGCAGCGGTGACACGTGTGTTTAAGATCTCGGCTGCATCCCTTTAATTCGTAGTCAGGTGGTCCAGCTCTTGGAGGTGCTGCTGAATTCCTCAGCACAGGATAAGTGAACCATCTGCTGTACAACAGTAGTTCTAGGCAGCATAACATGGCATCTGAAGCCCTGAGCTATTTTTAAATCCCATTCTGTATTTTTGGAATATTGCTCTCTTTAACACAGTTTAAGAGTGTTTTCAGAAAACAAGCTTTGTATATGACATTTATTCTAGCTATCACTATATCTTTTCCTCAGCAATTTCATAAATTAAAACAAAAACTTAGAAACATTTTTCTTTAGTGAATCCATATGGTAATGATACTTACTATTTTAAACACTTTATAACTTCCATAACTACAGCTTTCATGTTTATTTCCTTATAAACATAATTTGTTTCAGTGGTTTGAAATAATCTGGCGATATTAGGGTTTGTGACCACAAATATTCCATTAGTATGGCAGAAAATGTGATTACAGTTGGAAAATCATTAAATTGGAAAATGTTTAAAGTGGAGATTATGCAAATTATGTTCTTTGAAACCATTTCAGCATAGTAATGCACTTGCCAGGAAACACTGATAAAGGAAAATATAACATTAATGATCACAAACATCGCACAGGGACTGTGTTGGCTGCAGTATTTACAAAATAGCTAATGCTTCAAATCTGTAATGGGGAGCTGGAAGGCATTTTCAGAAATAGAAAAGAATATGTATTGGCAACCTGTGCTTAGGCTATGTGCTTTTTCAAGTTCACGGATCCTGAATTATGGTGGAAATCACTGAGTTGGTTTTACTCTTCTGACTAGACTGTGAACCTCTCTGCTCGTGCTGATTCATACCTGACTGACAGGGTGATCTTCAGACAGACCTGATCAGAGAGTGCAGGTGGTTCACTTTGGGAGGAGCTGCTTGAGATCTAGTCCAACCCCTGCTCAGGCAGGGTCTCCTAGATCAGGTTGTACTGGACCGTGTCCAGCTCAGTTCAGAATATCCCTACAGCTGGAGACTCCACAACCTCTCTGGACGACCTGTGCCAGTGCTTGGTCACCTGTAATAGGGTTCCCTTCTTCCTTCAGTAAAGTGATAGTCAGCCATCCTTACAAAAGAAAAATGACATTGCTTTATTTCTGAGATAAAGCTGCATACCATGGAATAAATTATTCTTAATGGCTTACAGGCTTCAGATCGTGTTTTCATTCCGGTCAGAAATGTACGTAAGATGCTGGATTGGTTTTATCTGCTCAAATAGTTCCTTCTAAGTAACTTTGTCTCATAAAGACTTTAACTTCCTTTACAAGGTAAACTGATTCTAGGAAATGTTGGAAACAAAATCCTGCGTAAAATGAAAAAGTAATAAAGATTTATTAAATTAAAATGCATAAAACTTCAGGTCTAATAAGGACAGTTTTATTAATGAATGTAAATTGCAGGAACCCATCTGAGGCACCTGCTAAATGTTCGTTATAAATTACTCTCATAGACGTCGTGATGAGTTTCATATTGTAGCCAGACTTATAAAAGCATGCAGATTGCTTCCCCAAGGGACTGTATATTTACTTAACAGTGTAGTTAATTGCAATTATTTATTTTCCAGTGATTGCGAATGGCTTCTGCATTAAAGATATATGTGGCTATTAGGAATTATTCAATTACCTCTCTTTTTCTCAGTAGTGCAAGTCAAACGTGAGCTCGGATTCCCAGAGGTAGGTCAGGAGGGTATTAACTCAGTGTGTTCCTTAGCTTTCTGCTGGGGCCAAACCTCTGTACTCCTAAGTCCTCTCAGCAGAGCTAGCTTGAGAAACACTGATTACCTGTCCCTGCAGCTGATATTTTGACATCTTCCGCTCCATACTGATGCTGCCACACTTACTGGCAAGATTCATAGGAGGTTAATTAAATCCATCTTCAAAACAACGAGGGGCCAATGAGCCATATTCTCGTTGCAATAGTAAATTAAATGATCCAATTGTTTCTACTTCCATCACAGATAAGGGGAGAGATGAGTGACTGAATTGTTCTCTGGCTGCCTTCTCTGGGGCCCTGGAAGGTCTTAGCAGCATGTGGTCATAAACCTGCTTTTAATTTGTGGCTGCGGGGAAGGACGACACTGTTCTCAGCGGGCAGAGGTCTTGCGCAGCATCACGGTGTGAAAGATGGCACTGTTTAAAAACTAAAAGGAACTCTATACCCAGCAGGGCTTAGCAGCTCCTCCTCTTTCAGATGCAAATTAATACAAACACGGTTACAGAGCAGAGCAGAAAAGATGATACGTTGATCAAATTTGGCACTGCCAGGGCCGTAATTAAAACGTACACAAATTAAATACAATTATCTTGTGCTTTCTAATAGGGCTGAGTGTCATTAATCTAATTAATAATGCAGTCTATAAGCTGGGCTCTGCTGCTGTGATTGTCGGGAGGGTATGTTTGACGCCTGGCGTGGCCGCGGCTCGCAGCTGGGAGGCTCAGCTGGCGCGGGGTGACGGCGGGTGACGGCGGTGCCAGCAGCGCCCGTCTCCAGTCCAGCACTGCCTGCTGCCGCGCCGGCCGTGCCCACCGAGCCCCCCTCTGCCCACTGGTGGCCGCTCGCTGCTGGGGACACACGACTGGCCCATGGGCCAGCGTTGAGGACACGGGGGCGTCCGAGGGCAAGCTCCGTCTCTGAGCGGTGCCAGTTCAGGGACTGGCCCTGTGCACTGGGTGGGGGGTGAGGGGTGAGGGGGAAGCTCCTGGAGGGTGCGAGGCCTTTCTTGAGGGCAGCTGGGTGCCCAGCAGCACCAGGAGGGGCTCAGGCAGCCAGAAGTGCCTGAAGGGAGCTCTTGCACCTTTCCTCGAGTTAGGCCAGTTCAGGGTGCTGAGGCTTTATTCAGATGTAGGAAAACTGTCTTGAGGGTGGCTCAGAGTTAATGAGATGCTAATGCCAGGTCCCAGGTAGCTGCTGCACCCTCCCCAGGTTTCAGAGCCACCTGCCTAATAGGAGTGCAGGTTAATTTCTGCTTGGTGGCGTCCTGATGGAGAACAGCCCCTGAGAGCTGCCGTGAACCTTCTGCCAGTGCCCAGGGTTTGCCCCGTGGCCCCGGCAGCGCTCGGGCTGGGGCGGCGCTCCCTGCCTGCCTCTCCTAAGGTTTGTTGTAACTCGGGGCAAGGGGGCTCCTCGTGTTGCAGGGACAGCAGCTGGGGAACCACACCTATAACTAACCCTTAATGATACCCTGCCTTGAAAATTATTTTTATAAAAGCAGGTGTAATTGAAATTATTAAATGGAGTATTGTAATGAATAATATGAATATTTAACTAAAGCCACCTATTAATTTTTTTTCTGCTTATATCTAGTATAGAAACTCATCAACTCAACCGAGGCAAAATATCATCTGGGTGTATGCTATAAAATATCTTTTTCTCTATCTAAGAATTATGTTGTTTTAGAAGAAATAGATGTACCTGGAAAAAAGGCGATTTTTTTTTTTTACATTTTGGTTTATTCCTGGTTGTTTACCAGGATGCAAAATGTTAACATCTATGGACAAATTATGCACTAGGATTTGAAAGGCACCCACTGATGGTATAAAATAAAAGAGGGGGGGGGGGAAGCTTGTGCTCTGCATACTTGCAGCAGTATATCAGAAGTGTATGTATACTTATTTTCATGGTCGTAAATGGAAGCATAGAAGGAATCTTTTCAAAAATACACTGTGAGTATAGAATGATATTTTGCTTGCTTATCAAAAACAAAATTGAGAAGAAAAAATGTGATGTCCATCTGAAGATAAGGAACAGGATCATATCTGCCTCTGTATTACACACAGGAACTCCAGTTACAATGGCAAATTTTATTCTTGAGTTGGAGTCAGAAATACAGAAAGAGTTGATGAACTGAATACACACAATTTCTGGGTATGTGTGCAGATATGTTAAAACATTTTAAAATGTGTTTAATTTTTATCTAAAAATAGCAGTTCTCAAAAGTGGGAGAAAAGTACACTAAGGAACCAAGATCGGTATTTTGTGAAAAAAGAAAGACCTTATTTTTATTTAGATTTGGACACACATCTAGTGCTGACGGAAGAAAAACCCTGTTGTTGCTATAAAGTTTACAGTGACACCTCCTTGCACTGACTAGTGGGAACTGGGGTAGTAGGTAAGGAGCGTGGTCTGTGGTAGGCCGCTTGGGAGTCAGGGAGCAGACGCCTTTGTGTAGGCACCAGTGTGCTGTTGCTTTGTTTGGTGTGGAGTTCAAATCGCAGTTGCTCTGTTTCCTTTATGGTGAAGGCCACCTTGCCTAAACTGTTGTGTAGTGACAGGTAAAAATTGTCAGATTCACGTGGCTTGAGGTTTTGTATGTAACGATGGTACCAGAGCTTTCTGGGCGAGAGAGGGCTCCTGCGTCCGCCCGCGGGGTTCGCGCAGCACCTTCCCCCAGGACGGGCCGGTTGTGTGTCAGCGGCAGGACACGGCGCCGCTCCACCTCTGTTGTCACGCCACACGGTGCTGCCTTACGGCTGCTCCGCTTTGTTCACTCCACTGGAAACTCATTCCCGATGTCATGCTTTTCTAGGGGAGAGGAGGAGCTTTCCTTCCGAGGTGTAGGGCAGGAATAGTGGTCGCTGACTCCCCTGGGAAGCAGTTCAGACACCTCTGCTTTGCCGTGGCTAATGGCCCCAGGACCTGTCGTGCCTTGACAGTATGGTATATGGCAAACCCACTACCCTTATCACTAGTAACGCTCAGGGATGGAGTATTTCAAGAATTTCAACTTTTTGACCTGTTACGAACTTTATTAATTCTTGCTTTTCAAGATCCGGGTGAAGTTGCCTTAAATAAAACAAGATATTAGTAATGTTTAATGGAAATAAACCCAGTGGCTTGAGAAAGAGTAAAGAAGCGTGCAGTCTGTAGTCGAAGAAATCCTTCAATTTGGGTTTTTAATAAAAGCCACATACCAGGACAAAGTCTCTTTCCAGACTAAATTTTTTCAACTGTATTTAGTAATTGAACCAAACCCCATGAACAGAGCAAACTACCACTAACTCCAGTGTATTTTGTAGCCCTCATTTCCCTGCCCATGCCATTTCTTCCTTTTTTTAACACACTCCTGATTCTGAATATGTAATTATCACTTAATAAATCCCTTTTGAGATTACTTCTATTTGATGCCATCCCACTCAGACATGCATTAAAAACTGCAGAAATAAAAACCCTGATCACGTGTTTCCACAGTTGAATACTTACTCATCAGCAAGTTGTTGAATTGCCTTTGCAAGAGGAACATAGGCTCTCCTGAGCCCAGTTCTTAGTGGACCTCTGCCGTGAGGCCATCGAGATAAAGGTGTTCAGTTCGTTTTATCCTGGGTCGTAACCGTACGCTGTAGGCATACGTGTAAAGCTCTTTGGCAGGCTTAGATTTTTAATTTGTTTCTCTTTCTTCCGGCTTCTTCAGAGCTCTCTGCATTAAGAGAGCAAATGGATCTGGTTTGAAAGTCTCAGCGTAGACATCAGTATTAATTTTAAGGCGGTTCAGAAAACACACTCTTCATTACTCCTCAACGTGGAATAAGCATGTGCAGCTTGTTAGACTCCCAGCTCCCTCGTGGTACTTCCTGTGTTACTTCTGTAGCAAAGAGGTGATAAATCAGCAAGAAGCTTCTGTTCATCTTTCTGAGTAAGACTCACATCGTGGTAGTGAAGAGCATAATTTCTAAAAGATTTGGATTGGATACAAGTCTCCACTATATTTTATCATTAAAGGAAATGTTGATTTTTTAATCCACGTGATATATCCACAAATCTAATTCTGTTAATATTGATAATTCAGATGGCAATTTTACCTTTCTCGGAGTAGGATTTGCCATAATACATCATTTTTCCTGGTCCCAATTTGAAACAAGAATTTGACATTTCAAAGTAAAATATGCAAAATGACAATCCAGGGATCTCAAATCTTAAATTGTTCCTTCTCAGGAAAAAAAGAAAAAAAGTTTTTTAAAAAGTATGAAAAGCTTCCTGGCCAGTTATGTGATAATTCAGAGGGTTTTAGGTTGAGACCTTTCCCGGTTTTCCTTTCCTCCCGTGAGTGAACAAAAAATTGAAAGGAGCTAATACTTTGAAGTCCCATTCTTTCTAACACGGGTGTTTCAAGATCAGATAGAAGTGCTGCAGCCATGCGTGAAGAGCCCTGGGTGGCTCTGAAGCAGCCATACTCCATCCCAGGTAACAGCCACCATGCCTGTCCAACAAGGGGCCAACTCAGATCCGGGGAGCGCGGCGGAGCTTGTGCCTGGTCAGTCCCACTGCAGGATGGGGTTTGAAGGAGGGGCTCCTCACCCATCTTCACCAGCTTCATAAACGTACTCCATGTCATCTTGGCCCTAGATTCAGGTGATCATTTTGTAGTGATTTGCTTTATTTTGAGCTTTATGCCTCTGAGGTGTAGGAGAGGAGATGGGTAGCACTGTTTTAAATGTTCCCCTGACCCAAAGGCCATTTGTTTCAGCTACCAGCTGAAAAGGTCAAGGGGGTGAAGTGGGGGTGTTGGGGCCATTCTGCTGCTTCTCACTAATCCTGCCTGAGGACTGAAGGACAACTAGAAGTATGTCTTGTGCATGCTGTGTCTTTGAAGTGGTGTCACCTTTGTCTTGGTAGTACATTGCCACAGAGGTTCTCTGTATCCTGTACTGTCTAAAACATCACTTAAATCTACAGTCTGACCACTGATATCAAATTAGTTTCTTCTTACACAAAGCCTAGAAGGCTCTCTTTGTGAAGAATGGGAAGGAGCCAGGGTACGAGTTCCTGGTAGTGACTGATACATTATCTCTTGTGAAAATTTTAGTGTCTAATCTCTACATAATTTAAAATCTAATCCTGAATTTTTGCATTACTGATTATACAAGAACTCTTGTTAGGATGTTATTTACAGCTAGTGTAAGCTTCCACAAGGCTCAGAAATGTGTAATAATTTCATATGTAAAGCCATTAAAGGGTTAAAAGGAATTGTATGAGAAGATATTATAGGATCTTTATCACATGTTGTTTATCTGATCAACAGTTAACAATTTAAGACAGTATTATCCTAGTAAAAAGAAGATTTGTTTCAGATACTGACATAAACATCCCCTCATAATAGTGGCTTTTCATTTACTGCATTGCAATGTACCATAAGCTTAAAGGCACAACAGCCTCTTTGTGTGTCTCAATAATGCTTGTCCAGAGTGATGTCAGTCAATTTTTGACCTATACAGTCTAATGTTATTCTCAACAATCATAGAATAGATTTTTTTTTTTCCTTTAATGAGTGAAGAGAGCATGCCAATAAAATCCTTGAAAATTACCATATCCCTTTATGGTGACTTCCTCTGGAAGATCAAGGTGTGTTACCCACGTGGACATTTCTGCAAAGTCATTAGGATCTTTCATCTGGCTTCTACTGGCTTTTTTTGTTTCCTTGGGGAGTTTTTTTATGTACCATTGGGTATTTAGAGGACCCCTTCTTCTGGCAGGCTTTCCAAACACTCCTGTAACTTGCCGTTTCAGTGGGATAAATAAACAGTAACAGTTAAATAACACTTTCTAGTAGAGGTTGGAAAAGGAATGAAATGGCATCCTGATAGGAGCAGTCCTGAGCTCAGCCTTGGCTGTGGCACTCTGGAGTCCCATAGACAGCATACAGAAAGTGTACGAAGGGTCAGCCCCTTTGTGCTCCTTAGAAATTGCTCCTCCACTGTGGAAGAAAATCTGTAGAATGGGCCAGGGCTCACCTGAGATGCCCCCGTGTGGGGGTGTCCCCCCTGGCGCTGGCCTTGTGGAGCTGGTGCTCCCCCATGGCCTCAGGACAAGGCAGAGCTCCTGCACATGTGCTCAGCCTCTCCTCCTTTCCTGACAGAAAAGGGGGAAAATCAGCTTCCTGGAGAAAAAAGGTCTTCCTGAGCTCTTAACACAGCGTAGCTTCCCAGCGCCTGCCATGCAGCGTTGGCCACAGACAGAGCCGAGGCTGCAGAGCCGAGTCCTGCCCCTGTGGCTGAGCGCAGGGCAGCTGCCGAGCGGCTGTAGGAAGAGTTCTGTCCTCTTACACCAGCCCGTCTGCTCTGGAGTGGTACCAGTGAGTAGCCCGCGGACCGTGGCAGGTGGTTAGTGTACTCTCCAACCCCAGAAGTCCCAGCAGGGACCACGGTGCTGTTGCTGGTGGTCACGGTACAGGCCTGTGCTCGCTGCCCTTGGTGTGACACTCGCAGCACCGCGCTCCCGCAGAGACAGCAAGGCCCTGCGTGTACCAGATGAACCCTTTATGGAAATCACTTTGTTTCTAGGGTGCTACTCCTAGATTACTTTGATTCATATAACTCTAATGCTTCCCTGAAAACTAAACCAGATTTAATTCTTCCTGTGTCTGTAGCTGAACAGTGTAACTGTAGTAGTGTTGTTACCCTTGCAGAAGGACAAAGTTAACCTGAATACAGTTGGACTAATTTATAGATCTCGTGTTCCCCCCCACTGTCATTTGGAGTTTTCTGAATCAGGAAGCTCCTGCAGTGCAGCCCCGGAGCTCCCTTGGAGAAGCTCCTCCAGACAGAGCTGCCACTGCTCCCTTTCCCTGCCCTGCAGTGGGACCCACAGGGGCATGGCAGAAGGTGGCACTGTGCCCCCCAGGCCCTACCAGCCTTGGCAGGGGCAAGTAGGTGCTGGGAGTGCTTGAGTGACAGCCACGGAACTGGGGCAAGCCGAAGGGCCAGAGTATGCAAGAGATTTAAATTAGAGATTGCCAAAGTGGGATGGAAATCTGTTTTTCTTCTGTCTACAAGGTATTTTACATGATATAAAATGAATACTAGATGATAATCGCCACTCTGGTGGCTTGTATTGATTTAATTCAATAAGTGGCTTCACCTCCACCTTTTGCATGCTCTTGCCTTAAAATATATGCATTATGAAGGCAGTGATGCAAAGTCTTTAGGAAATCAATATCAAGACAGGATTCTGTTCTTCAAATATTGACAGCAGAATAACTCTAAGAAACAATGACAAACAATAAAAGCAGGAACAGACAAAATTAAGGCTGTAATTCTATTGTAGTTAAGCTCTACAGAAGTCTCAGACAGTTGCCTGATACTGCATGTTGTATGTGCTTTAGCAAATAGCTTGTGTTGACTCCTTGCTGTCAGAATTTCTGGTTAAAAAACTGTGACCATGGAAATGAGAGGCTATTTTTGCCAGTGATTTCTCTACAGTTGGCTGTTTCACTTGAGTTTTTTGCCTGTAACTTGTACAGATTTTTTTCTGTGTGCACTGGGAAGGTACAGAAGGGTATGTGTAGGCTGTTATCACTAACATTATTCGACCTTTGGTAATTTCCATAGAACTAAATAAAACTTACATTGAAGCCTGTAATGTTACGGTATTTAAACTGGGCGGTTCTGTGTGCTCATTTATTGTGGTTTTGTAATGGTAATTTTAAAATCCTTTAATACTGGCAGCTAAATTTCCTGCACATTGGGTATAGTTCCAAGAAGTTAAAGGATGTCTTTTATGGAGTAAAACATGTTACAGTTAGTGCAAATCATACTGGTTGCTTAGCTGATAAGGTTCTGAAATCACATTGTTGTGGACAGTTCAGTACTGCAACATACTATGTTATTAATGTAATACTACATTATTAGCATTCATCCAGAAAAAAAAAGTTAAATGCTATTCAAAACACTGATTTTATCACTCTGAAATATCTGAAGAGAGTCCAGAAGGCTGGATAATGAGTAGTGAGTGTCCACTATGTACTTTGGGCAGAGAGGGCCCTGGGCGGGATGTAGGCAGGAGTCGGGCAGTCTCCAGAAAGGGCGTTTTGGATCAGCAGGGTGTTGGTTTTCTCCTGGATCATCACTGCAGCAGTTCTGTTGATCCTTCGTTATTCTTACTCCATCGTCTCTTTTTTTTCTCCTTTAGGCAGAAGGGTCATTTGCTATGTTCATTACTTTTAGACATTTATAGCAGGATCAATATTTTACTGTATCTGACCAGGTTTCCATTTAGAAAGTAGAACAAAAAAATTACACTTTTATTTCATATTCGTTTCAGAAATAGGAGAGATCATCTGTGTGTAATTCTCCTCTACTCTACGTGCTAAAAGAAACAGAAAATGCTCATCATGTGAAGGTTATGAAGCATGCAGAAGTCTGTCAGTAACAGAGGAGGATTTAACTAGTAGGTCTGGCCAATTTCAATTGTCCATCTTTAGCCAGCGGTCTGTAAATGTTGGGTTAGAACAAACTGGAGTACCCGTGACATTACAGAATGCTAGAAGAGAGACAGGTTTGTGCCTGTAGTTAAGGGAGGGTTCTGAAAGAAAGCAAAGCTCTGAAAAGCTCCTTAGCTTGACACTCATTTCAGGCAAACTAACAGAAAAGTTCACAGAATCATCTAGGTTGGAAAGGACCCTGGAGATCATCTAGTCCAACCGTTCTCCTAGCACAGTTCTCACCTACAGCATGTCCTTAAGCTCTGAATCGACCCTACTCTTGAACCCCTCCAGGGATGGGGACTCCACCACCTCCCTGGGCAGCCCATTCCAACGCCCAACAACCCCTTCTGGAAAGAAATGCTTCCTACCCTCAAGCAGATCAACACTCCCACCCAACTTGGTGTCATCTGCAAACTGACTGAGGGTGCACTCGATCCCCTCGTCCAGATCATCAATGAAGATGTTAAACAGGAGTGGCCCCAAAACCGAGCCCTGGGGGACACCACTCGTGACCGGCCCCCACCTGGATTTAACTCCGTTCACCACAACTCTCTGGGCCCGATCGTCCAGCCAGTTTTTTACCCAGCAAAGTGTGCAATTGTCCAAACCTCAAACAGTCATTTTTGCCAGGAGAATGCTGTGGGAAACGATGTCAAAAGCCTTGCTAAAGTCAAGGTAAATTACATCCGCAGCCTTTCCCCCATCCAATAAGCAGGTCGCTCTGTCACAGAAGGAGATCAGGTTTGTCAGGCAGGATCTGCCTTTCATAAACTCACGCTGACTGGGCTTGAGCATCTGGTTGTCCCTCATGTGTTGCATGATGATGTTTAGGATGAGCTGCTCCATCAGCTTCCCAGGCACCAAAGTCAAGCTGACAGGCCTGTAATTTCCTGGATCATCCTTCTAGCCCTTCTTATAGATGGGCATCACGTTGGCCAATTTCCAATCAGTCGGGACCTCCCCGGTCAGCCAGGACTGCTGGGAAATGATGGAAAGTGGCCTGGCCAGCACCCAGCCAGCTCCTTCAGCACCCTCGGGTGTATCCCATCTGGTCCCATAGACTTGTGTGTGTCTATGTGATGCAGTAGGTCACTGACTGTCCCCTGGATTGCAGGGGGGTCGTTCTCCCAGTCTCTGTATTCTGGCTGTGGAGGCTGGATTTCATCAATACAACTAACCTTGCTATTAAAGACTGAGGCAAAGAAGGCATTAAGCAACTCAGCCTTCTCCTCATCACTTGTTACCAAATTTCCTCCTGCGTCTAGCAGGGGATAGAGACTCTCCCTGGGCTTTCTTTTGCTACTGACATACTTATAGAAACTTTTCTTCTTGTCCTTGATTGCAGAGGCCAAACTAATTTCCAGTTGGGTTTAGCCCTCCTGATTTCCACCCTGAATAGCCTCACAGCCTCTCTGTAATCACTGTGAGTAGCTACCCCCTTCTTCCAAAGGCTGTAAACTCTCCTTTTCTCCCTGAGTTGCAGCCAAAGCTCCCTGTTCAGCCAGGGTGGTCTTCTCTGGCATTGGCTTCTCTTAGAGCCCCTGGGGACTGCCTGCTTCTGAGCCATTAACACTTCCCTCTTAAAGAGCACCCAGCCTTCTGGGGCCCCTGTACCCTTCAGGAGAGTCTCCCAGCGGATCCTGTCAAGCAGGTGGCTAAACAAGACAAAGTCAGCCCTTCTGAAGTCCAGGATGTCAGTTCTGCTTACCTCTCTTCTGACGTCTCTAAGAATACAGAACTCTTATTTTGTGATCGCTGTGCCGTAGTCAGCCTCCAACCTCCACGTCGTCCACCAGTCCTTCTCTGTTCACAAAGAGGAGATCCAGCAGGGCACCTTGTCTGGTCAGTTTACTCACCAGCTGCATCAGGAAGTTGTCTCCCACACATTCTAGGAATCTCCAGGACTGGTCTTGTTCTGCCATGTTGTATTTCCAGCAGATGTCTGGAAAGTTGTTAGGAAAAAATTGAAAGGTACAGTGCAATCGCAAAATATACCTGAACAAGGCAGTTTGTCATGAGATTAACAACTCGGATGAAAATGGTAATGACATGATCGTGTGGCACTACGAGCCCGTTGGAAAGTGCCACTGTTTGACTTCCCATGGGGCTGCGCTGGTGCGTGCAGGAGCACTGAGGAACAGTGCAGACACTGAAGGCAAACAGCTCAACCTCAGCTCCCTGGCACTGCCATGCTTATGTTGTTAATGCCTCTTTAGGTACATTTCTTTAAAACTGAAAAGTTGATTTTACATGTGGCTGCAGAGCTGGTTTATTGGAATCCATCAAACGTCTTCACTCCGTGTATTGCAAGAACGTGGTCTGCCATGAGAGGAGAGTAAGGCTCTGTCTTTCTACCAAGACCCCAGGCCAGGTCTGGGTGCCAAAGAGGAATTGCTCTCCTAGGTAGCAGTGTGGGGTTTGCTGAGCCAGGCTTCCCTGGACCTCCAATCAACTTAACTTGAACCGCCCTGGTTCAGAGCAGGTTTCCCAGGTGTTTGTAGTTAGAAGAGCATGGTCTCCACGTTCTGCTGTCTTAACAGCAGTGTCCCCATTCCTGCATGTCTAAATGATATTTGGAAGCTGCTAACAAACAATTTCGGATAAAAAATCATGTGAGAAATTAGCCACAAGGGCGATTAATAAGAGGTTCTTTTCTTGGAGCGACTGCCAGCGCAATTGGTGAATGTCCCATGTCTTACCAAGAGCCGATGTCTTTCTGAAGATTTGCTCTAGTGAGAGGGGTGCCATTTGCTTCAGTTCAGGACAGAATTGCTGCAAGGAGTGCTCTGTGCTATGTGTGATTAGACTAGACAAATGCATGGTCACTTCTGGCTTGCGTTTTGGCTAGTAATGTCTTAAAGCTTCCTCAGCAGACTTAGATACCTTCTGTCTCAGATCTTCTTCTCATTAAAAATATTTCTACAGTTTCATGCTGGTAAAGGAAGATACCACCACTTCTTTATTTCTTTACCATATGCACCTCATTGATGCTAATAATTAACAAGTTAAATCTGAGCCTGACCACAAAGAGCTGATGAAACATTTCTTTTAGTTATCCACTAAATTCCTGGTAGAGACAATCAATAAGTAAAATCTATGCAAATGTGCAGAGTTCAAGTGAGGGCTATCCTGAACAGGACTTAAGCTATGCACCCGCCTTTGTGCCAAATTTTTCAGGTTTTTTTTTTTTTTCTCCTGTAATGAATACATGTATTTTGTGCATTGGAGCATGGCACAGGGCCTTTTGGATGGCAGGCTCTCCAAGAAAGAGGAAGAGGGTTTTAATCACAAAAGCAGAAACTTCAGTCAGAGAAGTGATTCTACACTTCGTTTCATTTGTAAATTGTGCGTATTTGTCTTTTGTGAAACAGAACCCGGGTCCAATTCAGGACAGCGCTTCTTAGATTCTTTACGTGGGGCTTTTTGAGTCTGAAATAGTGCACATGAAAAGAGAAGGAGATTGAACATAATTTGTTCCAACAGCTAGTCTAAGATTTTTTCCAATCAAGATTCTTTCAGCATATTCCTCTTTGTTGAGCTATAAGCAGCTTTTAAAATAATAGCATTAGCCTATATTTCAGGCCTTCACTGGGTGTTCCCAGCTGTGGTGATTAGTTATAAGGAACGAGAAATGCATGTATTGTAACCTCTTAATGGATATGGGAGGCTTGTAAACTAAGTTGAGATTTGAGCAATTTGTAGATTTCAAAATGAGCTGTAGAGTTCATTGAAAAAGAAAAATGCATCATTGAAATTCATGGTGCCACTTTGGTTTTCTTTGCTGAGATTTATCATTGAAAGCCATATTGCTTTCCCTTTCCCTTTATTTAAAGCTCTTCAATACATTGTTTTTAAGGTCCATTTCTTTTACAAGCTTTTCCTTTCAGCTTGCTCAGGGTATCGGGTCCTATGAACATCTGTTTGTGCCTAAAATCAGCCAGGACCTGGACTGTATCCTGCCTCCCTACTCCCTTTTGTTTCCAGAGGCTATTGTTTCCGATTTCATGCTATCAGAGGGGCTGCATGTTTTCCTGTGTGAAGTTGTCAGAGAGATAAAAGCACAGGAGCAGGGTCACATTTCGAGGGATGGGCATGAAAAATTGGTAAAATGTATCTTGAGGGCCACCCACAAGACTTGCTTGAAGAAATTCAGAAGTAGGGAGTAGAATTATAAATCCAAAATAGTGCAGATTCCAAAGTGGAAAAAATAGTGGTGAAATAAGTGTTTAACTGACAGAAATCTCTTAGTCAGATTTACACTTACTCCTCTTGGGTAGCTTGAGAGTCTCCAGTTGGACACTGTTAGAAAGAAAATACCATCATCTCCATTCTGGTGCCTGCCCGTGTCACCTCAGCATGAGAATGAGATGCCAGCAGACTGAAAGCAAGTGTGTGACACCTTTCAGTCACCAAATACACTGGGAAAAGGGAGGCGTTAGTGAAGGTGTCCACCTGTCCAGAGTCACCAGTATGATGGAGGGAGACCTGCAAAGATTACAGTGAGGATGGTAATGATAGAGGGACAGGAACAAATAGTGCAGCTTGATTAACTTAATGAAATACATTTTCCAGGAAGAAAGGATGGTACTAGGCTTGTAACTGTGGCTGTGGTTTATAATGCTCGAAACCATGATTAACCAAAACGGCCTTATCCTTTTGTCTCACATGGATTCCAGAAGTGCCACCCTAGTTTTAAAGGATGCAAAATAATTCATTTGATGGCCAGAGGGAAGAACATCTGCAGTTCTGCATACAGCTGATTCAGGCAGTTTGACAGAGCATCCTCTCGATCTGCGCTAGCACGGCAGCGAGAGGTTACCTGTATTTCTCTGAAAATACTAAAAAGCCAGAAAAAAGTTCTCTCCGTCCTTAACGTAATATCTGCATAACTGAAGCAATGTCTTGCTAGTTTGTATTTCACATGATCTTAACTATTTACATTTAGGTCTTGACAAGATAGAAAATGAAGAAAATTATTTTAATAGTACTGGTTTAGGTCAGTGATTCAGTAAGATGGTTACTTTTATTTTAGGAGCTTCTAATGAGGATTTTGTTAAAGTGCACGACAAGAAAACAAATGAGATCTGTAAGTTGTATTTTTTTCCATAAGCAACTGATAAGGGATACCAAGGAAGGCATTACCTTGCTGCCATATAGCTTCTGAGTTAGTGAATTATGTACATGATACAAATCAGTCCAATACCAGAATTTTAAGGGAATGTATTTTTCTTCCTATAGCTTTTTTCCAAAGATTAAGTCAAATATTTTTCCTAAAAGTATAAATGATTTGCAATTTAATATAAGAAGCTAAATATACATTCTGGTTGTTGTTGAATGTAGCAACATTTTTGGCTATAGAAATTCAGGGAGAGACGCTAATATGCAGATTTTTTTGCACTTTTGCAATATAGCAGGAAAAATACTAAACATGTTTTAAAAGTAATCATAAATTATTGAATTGATATCTATTGCGGTAGTAGTTTTAGAGATTAATTTGTTAGTAAACAGAGAAAGAAGCAACGCGCTGCAGAGTGTTTCACAGTTCTGTAGGTGAGTGTGAATACATTTTCAAATAAGACCATCACCTGCTGGCACTCGTGTCATAGAGCTCGGGGTCGCTTTGGGTCAGGCCTCGGGGTCGCTCTGCAGAGCACTGGGGGGACCTTTCCTCCCCCGGGTGGGTGCCCAGCGTGGCGCTGGGCCCTGCGGGGCTGTTGTGGCACCCGGCGGGGGCTGCCTGAAGGTCAGGCAGGAGCCCCGGGCCCAGACCTGGCGCGTGCCCGTGAGCTCCGGCCCGGCCTCGGCAGCAGAGCGTGGATGTGCTCGGGCCGGGCGCGTGCGGCGTGTGGGAGGGGGCACCCCTGCAGAACCTCCCCCAGCACCAGTTCAGTTTTGGGGGCATGCGGTTCTGTCCTCACTTGCCCGCGTGCAGACCACCACACTGCATACTTGCACCACGCCGAGTATTGTGGAAAGGAATTCTAACTTCTGGTGTGAAGACTGCTGGTAACGTCCATTTCTGGTCCCACAGGTATAAATTCTTTTCGAAATCACAACTTTTTTATACCAGCGTGTTTTTTTGGCATACCTGTCTGATTTTGAATGGGTAAAAGAATTTACTTTGTTTAGCTTTGTCTCAACAGGGAAAAGAGCAAAGACTGGAGTAAAAATTAATAGCACATCTTAAAATCCATTACAACATCTCCCTTTTTTCTGGGTAAAAGTAAGTGAAAAAGGCCTCTCTAGAGGAAATAAAGAAGAAGTTATTACAGCTTTCACTTTTTTGTAGAGTATGAAAAAGCTTTCTGTATGTTAAACAGTCTTGTGGACATCTGGCATGATTGGTTTTAATCTGCTGACTAAAAAGTCAGGATTAAATCTTGCTTTACACCTCTTTGTACTGCAGTCAGTAAAGTGACAGAGCTGCTCTGAAACAATGGCACTACTTATTCCACCCAATATGCCATGTGGTAGATCACCCCCTTTTTCAGCACCACTTCTCTGCAAATACAATGAAGCATCTGGTGGGCTTTTCCTGTGTCCAAGATATTTTTTGTCAGTAATTTCACTCAGCCGGTCTGCTTAGCTCTCCCTTGGTGCTACTTTTTGAGACAGGGTTTGCCAAACCCAGTGGCAAGAGGTCAGGAGGCCAAAGTGATGAATTTTTATGTGCCTGTTTCTTGTGTTTCTGCTCAGTCATGATTCTTTGCGCGCTGTACTGCCTCTGAAAGGGAGCCACAGTGAGCAATTTGTCCTCCTGGGCCGGAGAGAATGGGGAGGCAGATGAGTTAAAGTAGCATGTATGACTCCGGACAGAGACGCACACAAATGTTTTCTGATGGCGGAACAGAATACTCCTGTCACTATTCAGTGCAAGGGGGGCTTGGGAGATTTGTTGCCTGTTGGCTTTCGATCAAGTGACAAATGAATTTAACAGCACTTAAAGATACAGCAAAAAGAATAGCACTTCACGAACTATACACAGCTGCTGGCTCTAAAATGGTCTCGCGTTAACACTTTTGAACTTGCGCTTTTCCCTCTCTCTGCATAGTCGGGAGGTCTCTGTATTTCTCAGCATGTTTGAGTCCTGGTTTGCTTTAAGGAAAAAATTTCCCTGTGTTTCAGAAATGCTGTAGAACACACTTTCTGGTTGTTGGGTCCCTATCCCTCCAGACAGATCTTTGGTCCGTAGGAGCAGGAGGACCGTGGAAGCCGCGTTTCTGGCAGAGTTTTCTGTCCTCTCTCCGTGGTCCTGTGACACCCAGCGGTGTCAGAAGGGCCAGCATCGGCGTTCCTTGCTGGGTTAAATCCCTCTGCATCCCCAGGCAGTGGTGTGAAGTAGCTGTTGCTCCAAGCCCTCCTCTCCAGTCAGCCATGTCGCTCTGGCCGGTCGAGGGCTGCACTGCAGTTTGTTGTTGGCCAGTGGCTGAGCCTTGGACCCGTTCAGTGGGGGCCGTGTCCTGGGGGAGCTCTGAACGTTGCTGTAACGCACAGACCCGTCATCCCCACGCTATCGGAACTGCACCACCGAGGACACAAGGCTACCCTTAGCAGGGCTGGTGAAGAGAGGCAGTAAGTGGAACATGCCACCCTTTCCTGCTCTCCACACTGACTATTTACCCCACAACTGGTTTTTATGTGTTGCCAGTCCCTATTGGGTGTGATGTATGTCACACACACACTGATATGTCAGCGCATCTTACTGTTTGTCAGGGAGAATATAGTAAACCTTGGGTCCCCACCTTGCACAGTATTTTACAAAAATATCCTTCATTCATTTTATCTGACAAACGTTTATTTTAATGTGTGAATAAGTGCTTCTGGGAGCAGGTGAGCCCCACGATGGTTTGCATCTTGTTCAAGAAGCATCTGGCGGTCAGCAGTATGGGGGACCGCCCGATCCCCACGGCCTGGCCCCACAGCGGCACGGGAGCCAAGGTGCTGCTGCAGCCAACTGCTTGGAGGCTGCAGTGGTGGGAGAGGAGGACAGCTCAGCTCTCCCGCCCCACGGTTCTCTGAGCTGTTTGAACATAACTAGGTAAAAAGGATTATTTGAACTTACAGGCTGCTGGACTCATATTCCATTTCAAAAGTGAATAAAGGAGCAAACGATGTGGAACCAGACAGGGAGTATGTTGATGCAAAATGAATGAGATATGGCAGGGTGAAAAGAGACAAGTCGAGGAGGTTGGACAAACAGAGAATGGGGAAAAACAGAGTCAGGAAATCGCCCACATGTTGCATCAGCAAAGCTTCACCTGATCAGCTGAGTTTTACTCCCTCATTCCCACCTTGTTCTGGTCAGGAAACCAGGTACAGTGAACTGGAAATTATTTTCCTGTCACATTTTCTTCCTTAAAAAGTAAAGTTACCTTAGAGGAAGGGTGTGCTTTTCCCACAGACGGGAAATGGTGGAAGAATATCAACTTCCCTCCCCCTTTGCTGTGCGTACTGTGGTCATCGGAGGGGACGGGGGCCTCACACACACACACCCACACACACACACCCCTCACGGAGGGGACGGGGGGCACACACTCCCCCTCATGGCTGTGCCGGGCACAGATCTGAGGAGCAGGCAGCCCAGGCGCACCCCTGTCTCATGCCAGTTACTTTCCTCTTCCTGGTCCCAGGTTACCTCTTTGTTCAAGGGACTGTTAGGTGTGATAGGAAGAAAAAAACACGTTTTATACTTCTCTCTATTTCTCACTTCGTGATTAAGAGTAGCCAGTGTCTGCCTGGAGGCACACAGACTTTAGGTAGGTAAGTGGTTTGGTTTCAGAATTGCCCAGCACTTCACGTTTTAAAAGTCAGCTCCAATTTTCATTTCTGAGGATAAGAATAGAAGTCAAGTGCAAAAATACTGTTGAACAGTGTATTGGGTGGGCATCTTACATCACATAGATGATACCTGAAGCTGTAAGTCTGCTTTGTGGAAACCAAAGGTTCACGCTCTTTGGAGGTGAAGCCTTGATCCTGAGCCATGTCACACAGTTGATTTTCTACAAAAATCCCCACTAATTTAAAGGGAAAATTCCTGAATTTACTCTTTTTGGCAGTGCTGGTTGGTAGAACAGAGTACTGCATGGAAGTGTTTCTGAGGCTCCCTCTTCGTTCTGAGCGGGATAACGTGGAATTCTGTCCGGCGCAGAGCACTGTGCTGGGCAGCGCCGGCCCCAGCGCTCGGGCAGAAGAACAAAGCTGACAGACCCCAGTTATTTGGAACCCTGCAATGTCCACTTTGGGAAGTGGGTGAAGAAACACTAAAGAATTTTGTTAGGTGTTGGCTTAGATTTTTGCTATTTCTTGTTAGTGCTTGTGTGTTTCATTTCTTAGAGCTGTAAGAAACCATTAAATATGGAGGTAGCAGGAACAATAACACCATCAGCACAGTGGCAAATGTTACCACTCAAAACAAAGGCAATTGCAAGGCACAGAGGAGCAGATGGAGTTCACAGGCTATTTTGCTTTTAAAATGAAAAGAAATAGAAGGTTCTTAGTCTGGAAGTTAGATCAAAGCAAGCTTAGCTGTAAGGAAAGAAGCTGCCTCTTACCTCATTCCTCCTGAATTTGAGGGAAGAGGGGTTTTTACATTTCTCTACAGAAACAGATTTACATCACAGACCCCGTGTGCTTCATCAAAGTCTTTGCCTAACAGAAACAATACATATAGGCCTCTGCTTAGTCAGCTGGAGTGAAAAAGGGTAAGTGCTGTGAGGGTTTCCAACAAGGAATTTTTCAGGCTGCTATTGCTGCTTGACCAAAGCAGAAAAAATAGTAGAAGATAAGTAATAGCAGAATGCCTAAATAAATCTCAACAGGTTCACACATGATGGGACAAGACAGCATCTATACAGAAGATTTCCATAGGAACAGTTGGACTGTTCCTGTAATTATGGAAAAGCAAATCATCATCTCTGAAAACTCCCTTAGGACCCTGCTTGACATCAAGTAGTGATGCTAAATGGCTGGGGTGAATAGGAGGAGGGAAGGGATTTTTCTAGCAGACTGCTTCAAAGTTCCAGATCCTCTAGTGTGTAGGGTTTATCCAGACCTAATCAAAGTCCTGAATGCATTTGAAATTTATTGTCAATGTCAGCAAGTGAATTTAAATAGAGAGCTTAAAAAGGTGGCAGGGGAACACTTTACCTGAAAACCTCACCACTGCCTGCAGAGGCCCTGCAAAGATTTGTGTTCCTGATGCGTGCAGGTGCCAGACAACTCAGGATAAATTGTTTGTGAATCAAGATGTAGATGCTCAGCTGAACTCGGACTTGGAGATCATAGTCAGGAAAATGAATCAAGATAATCCAGAAAGATGTGGAACCTGACCAGAAGAAGTCAGATAGAGAAAACTAGAAGGTAATCGCCACACAGGTGAATGTGTGATGGAAAAAGAGGTCAGTCCTGGGTTTTGAATTCTTAGATACACCGAGAGGAGACATTAACAGTAACACAAAAATTTTTTTTAAGTTTCATTTAACACTATTATTGAAAAATAGTTACGAAATAAGGGATTGTTATATTTGCAAAACTGTTTAGGGCAGAGCACCACAAGGTGTCTAATGAAAGTCTCTTTCTCTGACAAAATGGGGTGTGGGAAGATGCTGAGGGGAAAGATTTAGAATTGTGAGAAACTATTCTCTCTTATTCTTTCTCTCTGGATCGATGTAGGTGAGCAAGTAGTAATTAAAGTTCTGCTGTTCGATGGGTACTGATGAAAATTATAGAATTAAATCATCACATACAACGTAACAGCAAACTGAAACAGACTGGTTTCAGAAGAAAACCGTGTTTAGGGTAGTTAGCCAAAATTAGGAAAGTTGGATTGAAGCTTCAGAGGTTTATAAATTAAGCACAGTGTCTAAGTAGCTGAGTTAGGTTACGTTGAGCATCTAATAAGCAGATTGAATTGTATTGCTGATAAAAATGTAACTAATGCCAAGAGTGACTGCATTCAATTGCTGTCAGAAGTGTGTGTTCCGGGTGAAAAAGATGCTGGGAGGCAGCTGATATCCACAATCTAGTGGTCCTGTCTCCTGGGTCAGGGCTGCAATAGCACATTCTTTCCAAGAGAGTAAGGTTGGGCATTTGGCACTTTCTTCCTGATCTGTAACCTCAGAGGATCTTGGTGGCAAAAACCTTTCAGACTTAATTCATATTCTTTTCTGAAGGAGAGAATGAAAAAAGAGAGCTGTCATTGCCACCAGCTGTTGGCACAGTGGAAAGCTGCAGAGGAGGGGAGGGCCCGGGAGCATGGAGACAGTGCTGAGATTTTTTTGTCAGACGCTACCCAAGAGGTTTTATGGCCGGAATATCCCTTTGCCACAAACCAGCAAAAGGTTTGTGCGGTGGAGAGCCGAGTCCTGGGCAGCTGCTGGCCAAGGGTTCAGAGGTGGCAGAATGGGCGCTGCTGTGAACCGCCCGAGGAGTTAAATCAGCCCTGCAGGAGCGGGGCAGCAGCGCGCGGAGCTGTCCTGGGCGGGCATCACGGTGGGACCGAGCGGGGCGTCGGGGGGTTTGCTCTCCATCCCGCCCGGGCCCTCCACCATACTCTGGGAATATTCAAAGAGAAAGTGATTCCACGTATTGATACTTTAAATGGCTTCTCATTAATACTTGCTTTTTATTCAACTAAAGTCTGTCTCACTGCTGAGTTAAATTCCTGCTCCTGGAAGCATATAGTATTGAGTGTAATAACTTCTCTGAGACTTTATTGCCATTTCCATATGGAAGTTAACACAGGTTAACATACAGTCTAAGGGGTACTTTCTCAGGTAAAAGTGTCTGCCCTCTCAGGTGGGTTTTGATTGCTTTCCCTGATTGTTTGCAGCAGCTCTATGGACCCTTGTGAAAAATTAGCTAAAATAAGTCGTCATTTCAATGGCTGATAGATCTTTAAACCACAATGTTACCTATCCTGTAGCTCAGTGCACAACTTTAATTGATTCAAAGTTAGATTTAACTTTGTTTTTCTCACCTGCAAATTTTATTTCTCTGACATCACATGATTTGGTGAGTTTACTGTTAGTATGTTCCCAATACCCAGGAAATCAAATCAACCCCTCAGAGGTACGGAGGAGCCCAAACAAGACAGATGTTCCTGTTATTCCCAAAGTAGCAAATCTTTTACCTTGGTGATTGTTTCAAATATGATTTGCATCCAAATAATATTTTAAAAGCATTTGATTATCCTAATTTAATAAGTGTCATATTGATTTGGGGTTTTGAGCAGCATTTCAGAAGAAGTATTTCAGTGTCATAACCAGATGGTACATGTACTTCTGTCTTTTCTGTCCTGCCAGAATCCACAGAGTATGTAACTGGAATAAAATTAAATATCTTAAATTTAATTGATTTGGTTGCTCCCGTGCTTGACCTTATTTCAACTTGCTCATGTTAGCATTCTTCAGATTCTGCACTTCTCTGCTGGCACTTTTAGCAACAAACACTTCTGTTTTAATCCAGGTGGCTTACTGGAAATTGCAATTGCAACTATTGCTGAACTTTTCTAATTATAAAGACGCAGAGAATATACTTTTTTTTTTAGAAGAAGAAGAAGAATTCAAAGTAACAGTAAGTCCTAAGAAGAGTAGTGAGATCATTGGGAAAAATAATACACATCTTTAGAATCAGTAGGCAGAAGCAATAGGAAATTTTGAGTCTGTGTGCTTGGATACCACATTTTTTAAAAAAAAAATTTTTTGAAGTAATTACAAGCATGCAATAACTCAGCTCACACATCAAGAGGTGGACTCAGGAGTCTAAAGGATGTTCAGAAAGCAGGAGTGCAAAATCAATGAGAAATCAAGTGCAATTTTCAGCTGAGTGCTGCTTGCAGGAAACAGTAGTACAGTTCACAGCTGTTCAGAGTGTCCCTATAAACACAAGACAAAACCCATATATGTTATAGAATGCTGTGTGCTATATATAGCACAATTGTTTTAATGTCTTTATGCCTTTTTACTGTAAGTGTGCAGAAATGCAGTCTAAAACATTTGGATGTGTTGTGTGTATATATGGGAGCAGATGTATTTTGAAGGTTGCGTTTATGCTGTAAATCAAAAGCTTTCAGTTTCTCAGGATTGCAGAGTTCAGAAGAAATTCCAGATTTGTCTCTTGTCAATATAAAAAACTTTTCACTTCTAGCTTTGCATAGCAGTACATTTTCATTATGTTCCAAGGCAATTATCAGAAAAGTCATTGCTATGTTTACAATTCAATGCACATAAATTATCACAAAGGATTATTTTAAAAATACTGTGAAGCATCTACCTGTGTAGACAGTGTATGTAAAAATGGGAATAAGACATGTCTGTGTTTGCTAAGCAAAGGCTGGAAACTCAGTTCTCTCTCAGCTCTGAATGCAGCTCTTTTTCAAACTTTTTAACCAAATCTAGTTTCCAAAGATAAAAGATTTTTTTTAGAAAGATAACTTGGGTAGAATTTTGATACCTGATTTCCCCTCTTCTGGCTTTGTAAAAGAGAAACTTTGAGGGAATACCCAAAAAGAAACAGTGTGTTTTCATAGCATTTTGATTTTCTTTACCAGCAACAAAAAATCCCTTCATAAGTAGACTTGTCTAAAAAGGCACATGTTCCCCGAAGTTTTCTGCTTGGGTGACTACGACTTTGTAGAAATTGAAAGGAGGAGGAAAAAAGGAGTGCTCCAGCTTGTATAAGAAATGAACCTTTGCCCAATCACTTTTTGTCTGTGAATAAGGTAACTTTTTGTGCGTGTGAAATTTGAAAGCAATAAGGTATGTGGGTCCTTTCTCTGTATTGGTTCTCAAGAGTCGATCGCAGGTTTTTTTCTTTTAGAGCAGGCCTGAAGTTGTGAGATAAAGCAGCTCAAAAAAAAAAATGTTCTCAAGCAGATGCCTTTAAGAGACAGAAATCATGAATTTCTTGAATTGCAACCACTCTGGGGGTGGCTACAATGACTTTTTGACAGTGACAGTAACTCTGCCTTGTCTTTTCGAGCCCTTCTTTGGCCCATTCACTCTGGAAAGCTGCTTAAGCGCACTTAAGCGCATTAGCATTTGGATGCTCGGGGACCGTATTGACCCTCATTTGGAAAGTTTAAATGAGTGAAAGATGGAGCGATTTGTTAGGGCTTTAGAAACCAGCTTTAGAGAGCGGCGGGTTTTCCGCTTTGGTTTGTTCGGGTGCTTGTTCTAATCTGGTGTGCTGTTTAAAGGCGACCAGACTGATTTGTGACACATGAGCCCAAAGCGCTATTTTTTGGGTTTGACCCGATTAGCTGATCTGTGCTTTGAATTTCAATAGGCGGTATCGGAGGAATGGCTCGCTGTGGATTACCTCAGCGGTGCCGGTAGGGACACAGATGGCCGGACGGCAGCGCCGTGTCCAGCAGACAAAGGGGATCCTGCGGTTGTGAGGGCAGCGGTAGCTGCAGTGGGTACCAGAAGTGCAGCTTCCCTCAGGTCTGGGTGCCGCCGCTGCCGCCTCCTCCTCCTCCCTCCCGGGCACAGCCAGCTTGCATGGGCTACTGCTGGCATCTTCCCTCTTCTGCCAAGCCGCTCAAATACACCTCAAAATCCTGCAGAACGGGTGAAGGTCTCAAAGCACAGCCCACATCTCTGTCCGTGTCACCAGTGCTTCTTTCTCCCGTGAAAACTGATTGCACAGACACCTACGGCCACCTTGGAGCCATGAGTGTGCCGCGTTTTCTAGGATAAACCCCAGAGTTAGATGTTTGTCATCTATAGACATGGCACTGCTCGGGGGGGAACAATCAAGAAAAGTTTGTTGGGAAAGGACATCAGTTATTCAGTAAGATGTGGAATCAGCACCTGTTCAGTTCACAGATCTGAGGAAAAAAAAACAGATTTGTATTTTATTTTGACTGAATCCCACTCAAGTTATCCATTAAAAATGAAATTGCTTAACTTGTTGCTTCTTGTTTGTACTGTGGCAACGCGCAGGGGTCTTCAAGGATTGGTTTTTAATGTCTTTCTATCAATTGGGGGTAAAAGTCCAGGTTGTTCGCATTCTAGCACTGGTAACCTCAGCTGAGATCTGAAATGTTTGGAGGCAAAGGGATTTTTCTTTAAAGACATGTTTGGCATGTATTTCTTCAGAAGAAGAAATTCGGAATGAGGAACTGTACAGTAAGCTGTAGTTTCATGGCTTTGTGTCTGGTAGATGTTGCACTTGTAATAGTGAATCCCAAAATAAGTATTCTACTTGTGAGAGACAGAAGCATGTAGTAGGATGTGAAATTCTGTTACCCTACCACAGAACATATTTATTTTATAAGTGAATATTAATGCAAAATGAAAATCTGTTGTCTGGCCATTATGAAAAGGAACAGGCAGAACAGGGAGGTCACCTCTCTGCCTCTTCTTGACTGTTATTTTCTCGAGCACACTTTTATTAAGAACCTCTAGCCCAAGAACTTTTTTCCAGAAGAATGGTCTTAGCCAGTATCCTCACCCGGGGCTGTGCTCGGATCCTGCCAGCAGCTGTAGCACAGGATGCTGAGCTGCCTCCAAGGCGTTGGTGCCCATCTTGGCTGGTTTCTCTCTGCCTTCGGTGATGCCAGGGTGTTCTCCGCTCCCTGTCTTCTGCCCCGTGGTTGCCAGCAGCCGGGGCATGTGGCTGGGGAGGCGTCACGCACCGTCCAGGAGCTTTGCCTTAGCTGGGTCAGTACCGAGCGCCTCGCGCAGCCTGCCTGCCCCACCGCAAAGATGTTCTCTATTTCTGCATTTCAGAACATGTAACAGACTTAAAGCTTCACTAAGAGTATGGGTTCAGTGGATCTAAAGTATGGTTTTAAGTTAAATATATGACTAACTGCTTTGCTAAAAGCTCCAGATTTTAAACAGCCTTTAAACAACCTACTCAGTCTTATTCTCTAGGTCAGCTTTGATTGCCGTTGAAACTGGGCCCCCCGACCAGGCAAATGGCAAATGAATCAAGGCCTGACCGTTCCTTGGAGATTCATACCTCTGTGCCCGATAAAGTGTTGGTTTATAATATATTTTAGACACCCAGTCCTCAAAATACCTAGAGATGTGATGATGTCTCTTACTTAAAGGGATGATGTGTGGGGAATTTGCAATCCAGCATCAGCTGTGGAATTTATTTTCAGATTGTCTAAGTGTTGCTCAGACTTTTAAATTATACCTGGAACACTGATTTCCAAGGCAGAAGTTTTTGCAAACAAGAGCTAACGCACAGAACTGTAGTGCCAGTGTAGTTATCAGCTTTTAAAAATGCAGCACAGAAACAGGTGGGGCTGTGGCGTCGTCAGCTGGAGGAAGTGGCTTTGGGGATGTTTACAGTAACGTGTGGTGCAGTGTCAGCTGTGGAAGGACCTGTGTGTGTCGTGGTGAGTTAAAAGGACATTTGCCTTATCTGGTATTTTCTTAATATTGCCTGTTTTTCTCCAAACGGTAATTCAGTTTATTGGTTTAAATCCATCATGAGTGGAAGAAACTTAAATCAGCAATGCTTTGTATTTTGACCTACAGCAAGTCGTATTTTCAGGTGTAAGCCTTGAAGATACGTGGATTGATAAAGTTCAGTTGAATGTGACTTTATGTTTCATATAAACTAGTTTCCCTTTCTCCCTTTGTGTTTTTTGTCAGACACTATGTGCAAAGGCCACAATGCAGACTATCCGGGCAGCTGACACAAATGAAGTAGTCAAGCTAATATTTCGAGAATCTGATAATGACCGAAAGGTAAACAACTTAATGCCCTCTGTACCCCCTGTGCAAATAGAAACCTTGTTGAATGTTCACTTTCTTGTCTAAAAAGCATGAATATAGTTGTTTCAAACTGATAATTTAAAGGCAGGGGAGGGATATAGATTGTCACACCTAATGCTCAGTTAATTGGATCTTTTTAAGTGATTGCCAGTCAACCACATGGGCAAGCTGACAGGGAGCTTTAGGCGTGTAGAAATGCCGTGTGGTTTTAAAGGGTTGCATGTCTCTGAAAGGGTCACTTCCAACAGCTGTGTATTAGGTGGCTGAGTCCAAGAGCTTTGCTGACCTTTCTCCTCTATTTTTTTTAGGTTATGCTACAGTTAGAAAAGAAGCTCTTTGACTATTTTAATCAAGATGTATTTAGAGATAACAATGGCACAGCGGTAAGTTCATTGCTAAACACTTTTAAAGGAGTAAGTTGGAAACTCACATACTAATTGCATTTCTCTACCAGCCCTTTATCCTTAACAACCCTCCTGTCTACAGAATGAGAAGAGATAATTCATCTAACACAATAACTGCTCCAAACTCCCTCCTCACCCACTTATTTTGTTTACAGCTTCTTAACATTGGTATCTGTTTACCTTCTTTTTTTATAGAAAAAAAATGTAAATTAAGTATTTGTGACAATTTACTTCTCTCTCCTCTGGTCAACATTTCTTCAAGCATCCTGCTTCTTTAGTAGCTCTTCATTGTGCACCATAGTAACTTAGGAAAAGCTCTTAATGCAAAGCTGCTCTGAAAATATCTGGGTCTTCTGAGTGTACAAAGAGTAACAGAAATGAATCAGTATAATGGAAAGCTCAAACCCTGCAGCAGACTGACACTGTTAGGCAATCATACAGGCCTTCCTAAGAGGGGAAAGCAGGCAGGGAATGCTAACGTTCTGATCTGTAATGAGTATTATGATTTTTCTGTGGAGAATGGCTTTACATCTTCTTTAAGGTGATTTTATTTCAAAGTGTAGCCACTTCATTTTGGAAAATCTCTGTATCAATCACTGCTTGCAGCTTTCTCAATTTCATCTTCTCAGGAGTTATGTATCTAAAGGACAAACTTTAAGCATCCCCAAAAAAATCCCAAACAGTTACGTGTGGCTAAAAATCAGGAATGCGCATGGTGCACGTGGGAGCCCTATTGTGGGTGTCATGGGCCAGACCCTCTGCTTGTAGGAATTGCCCCAACCTCACTGACGCCAGGAGAGCTGCGCCAGCTTGTGTCAGGTCATGACCTGCCCACGTGTGGGTAAACCCACAGCATTTGTATGTCAGGTGTTCTGAGCTATGTAAATAGGGCAGGCAGAGAAAACCTTTGGAAAACTCTGTGTGCGTCTGTGGAAACTGTGTGTGTCAAACTCGTTTGTGCAGGCTGACAGGCTAGCCAAGGTTCCCCTTCTTTTGTCAGCCCTTTCCTTGGGGTGACTGAATTTTACCTCTCTTCCTCATGCCCAAAATAAAAGAAGACAAGGGATTAATCTTCCGTGCCTCAGCTTTTTTGAGAACCCCACGGCATTTGCCCTAGTCCCCAGCTCTGGGTTTTGCCACACTATGCCAGTTACACGGTGTGCCTGCTTGCACAGCCAAGTGCTACTTTCTGTGTAGGGATGGATGGACACAGGATTCGTGACTCTCCCCACTCTCCCTTCTCTCCTGCCTACGGCCTCTTCTCTTGCCATCCATCGGAGCCAGGCTGCTCGGAGGGCTGTCTGCTGGGGGCCAGGGCAAGGGGCACAGCTGAAGCCCTATTACCCTCTCTGCTTTTAAGCTGACTTACACCTAGGAAGTTAATTCCACATGAGAATCTGAGATCTCACTCATTTTTTGAGCTCAGAAGAGTTCGATGAGTTAGACTCACGAGAAGAGTGAAGATCTGTTTCTCCTTTCAGCATCTATGGACATCCCTCCTGTCCGTGGGACTGCTGTCCCTTCTCACAGCGCCTCTCCATGCAGGGTGTGGCTGCTCACCACAGGACATCTGTGGGGGCAGCAGACCTTCAGAACACGGTTACTGTGAGATAAGTTGGTTTGGGTTTTTTTAAATTTACAAGGTGAATGCATCCTTAGGAAATACGTAATGTTTCTTTCACTGATGTTTTGCAGTTTGGGGACATTTAGTTGGAAGTAGTAACACTAATCCCAGTTCCCGTTTCCATACTACCCCCATTCCTGTCCCAGATTTTCCTCTATGTGTATCATTATAATAATTTTTTAGCTTTTTTAAAGCAGCTCAGGTGTTTGTCACTGTTATTATTTCCCAGTACATTTCTGAAGCTGGAAACAGCTATTCTTGTTGCTGCCGTTTACCACATCCTGGTGGTATTTTGGATGACTGCTGGCCGACGGTACATACGTGGACGTGGTGTGTGAAGGCGTAGGCAGAATCTCACTTAAGCACATTCCATTTCAAAATCAGCAGTCATTTCATTCATGCATCAAGAAGCGGGAAATCTTCCAGATCAAACATGGAAGGAAAAGATAAACGATATAATGAGCCATTGGAGATAATCTAATCTTCATGGTCTAGTTAAACACGCAGCACCATGATCACTAAAAACAAACTACCTATCTAAAAGGATAAATGTCTCTGTGCCGAATTCAACCCAAAAAATCCATCGCATCCTTCATCAACCGCCGGTCTTGTACCAGCCTGACAGAAATTTAATTCAAGCTGGCTCCTGAAAATAATTATTGTATTTTAAGAGTAGTAATCATTGGTCGGGACATGATTGAATGTGTCCATGCCTATTGACTTTTTCTATGATTTATAGCTTTGTTTAGTCGATATTCCCATCGAAATTGTATAATTAATTATAAGTGGGGCTGTCAGGTCTGCAGGATGGAGTGCCCTGATGAGTATTTGGGAAGATTAAATTTTCCTTAGCTGTACCAATGCAAGGCTTGGGAATTTTCACAGCACTATGGCTGTTGGATAAAGATGTTTTCTGTGTGTTTAGCAACTGCTTTAGCTCAAAATCCATTGATTTTTCTGAGGGTATTTTTTTTTATCAGTGTGGTGTCTCTTCAGTAACATTGGAATGTGTACAGATGTGACAAGACCTGACAAATATTTATTATCAACAGGCTACTTTATCATTGTCCATACACAGTTATTCCTTCTTTTTTACATTGTAATCAACAAAAGTAATCTTAAAATATACTTATAAAAATGAGTATTTTTTTAATGAAAAATCTGATATAGATACAAATTATCTGTTCAACAGAAATTCAGTTTGAAATGCATACAGTAATCTGTCAGGTCTAATTTTTCCAAACTAATCTGTATCTTATCCAGGCTCACCTGTAGTTTATTCTGAAGTTAGCTTAACAATTACCGATATGTATTACCTCGAAGTGCAGTGAGCATTCTGTATCATTTTATTTCAGAAAGGAACAAACAGATTTATCCAGCTGTGTAGTGATAGAAAAAAGAGAAAAGCAGCTATTTGAAAATAGCTGCAGCAATAATGTGAAACTGTCTCAGTCCTTAATTCCTGCGCTCTGAATGTGCGTGGCAGTTGCAGTCCCTGGATGGAGCTGGGTGCAGGTCCGTCGCTGCGTGTCAGGGTGCTGGGGAGGGGTCTGACAGAGGGGCAAGAAGGGGTACAACCTCTAGTTTCACCCTAGTGTCAGGTGGATTCCAGTTTAAGTTGTTGTCCTTGCATTAGGAGAAGCTTAACACCGCTGGCCCT
>NW_020799105.1:26660354-26665567 GCF_003259725.1 Athene cunicularia
GGGGGGGGGGGGGGGATATAGCCAGGCTGTGCCGTGCAGCTCCGTGGTGTCTCCTGCCCACAGAGCCCCCGGGAGCGGGGGGCAGAGACGGCCGGGGCCCCTCTGGCTGGAGGGGGCTGCTTGCGCCCCTCAGGAGGCGGCTAGGGCCCCACCACCCGTCTCCTGCCCCTGCCCCTCGCCGCCCCCAGAGCCTGGCAGCCCTGCAGGGGTCTCGGGGAGCACCCGGGGGGGCCTGTGCTGCCCGAGGGGGTCTGCAGTGCTGTCGCTCCTCCTGGCCTGATGCCTGCTCCCTGGGACGTTACTCACACAAAACCTGGTCAGGCCGTTGGACTTGCCAGCTCTCAAGTGATAGAATTTATCATACCAGTGCTTTCAGGAGAGTAGCAGTGTGCAGGGACTTCTTGAATAAATCTACACTTTGACCATTTTTTTTTTTCAAATTCCTCAGTCATTATGATAAATCAGGCTAGGAGTGGTTTCTTTTCAAAATATCTTGTGTTTAGGAGTTCCCTGTTAATTTTAAAACAATCAAAAGCAAGCCAGGGATAATTATTTAACAAAAAAGTTATCATCTTGCTCTTGATTTGTACAGAAGAACCACAAGCTAAATGCAATTTCTTCAGTAGTCAGTTAAATATATAGTAAGAATGTAAAAACATTCTTACTCATGATTACAGAGGAATGATTTAATCATTAGAAGTCATTTTTATAATCTTTAACCACAATCAGAAATGAGAGATGGTGTGTACATTCTTCTCTTTCTTATGAACCGCACTAAGGAATCAATCCAGATAGAACTAATGTGCTGTCCTTAAGATGTTGACCTCGACTCTGTAATAAAAGTAATCAGGGAGTTAATTGTCTTAAGAGTTGAACCTGATGTTATTCCTGGTACAGCCGTCATTCCTCGTCTGTCGGCGCGGGTGGAAGCTGGTGGCTGGTTCCACAGCACGAGGCGGCCCCGGGCGCTGCTGCGCGGCCGCAGGAGGGGTTAGACTGAGCAGTGGGTAGTCGATGGTTCCGATGACGTTGCCAGGATTCATGCCAAAACAGATTCAAGATAGTCACGCAGAAAAGCCCTATGATCTCCAACCTAGATACTCATGAAGTGGAGGTGGTGCCATTTCCTACTTTAATTGTTACTGTAATAGGAAGAAAATGAGCAAAGAGTTTGACGTTGCCGTCAGGGGGCCGTCCGCAGTCCTCTTGCTGCAGAGAACAACCCATAAGCTTCTCTGGAGAGCACAGTCCTGTTCAATCTCTGTGTTTTGAACAGTGAAATCCACCTTCAGGGGTAGATTCCCTTTGCTCTGTGTGTCTCTAGTTTCAGCTGGTGTGTTACGAGAAGACAACTATAATGTGCTGTAAAAATGGATTGAGTTATAAAGGTCTTTTCTCCCTGTGCCAAGTAATGATTTAAAGTGATCTCTTACCATGCTAATTAGAGGTGTTATTACAAACAATTCACTTAGGAGTATTTGTGGGTTTTTTAACATTCCCAGAAAATCCTGATAGTGTATGCAAATTGAGAAGAAAGGTTTAGTCCATGAGGGATCTTTATTAAGCTTTTTGTGAGAATATGTGTGCTCATGAAGGTTAAGGATCTGGCATCACTGAAAATGTATTAATCAGCAGACAAGATATAGCACAATGCACTCTTCCCAATGGCCTTGGCTCTGACCCTTTTAAAGATAATGGGAATACTGTCCACTAAGAACTAGATTAGGACGATCAAGTGCATTTCATCAGGGTTTGACTTGAACCATGATCCCAGAGGTGAAAAGGCAGAGGTTTATCCACTGAGCCAACCAGCCCCTGTCCAGATAAAATCTTGAATATGATGTATAAGGGCAAATTAGGATAGAGGAAGGAAATTGATTGCTTGGGACCATTGTTACCTAGGACTGGTCGTAAGAAAATCCTGTGCATCCTGAAACTGCCCCTTTGATTTAATGTGGTCATCTGAGATACCTGATTTTCATAAAGTACTCGTAGGAGAATGGCTTCATGTGTTATTCCTTTCCTCAAAACCAGTATTCCTGTTTCATTGGAATTGCATTTGCTGAAGTTAGTGGTAGTTTATATGCACTGGATACACTGCAAAAAGAGTAATGACAGAGACAGGAAATATTATCAATAAATTTTTCTCACTAGCAAACGTAAATGTAAAGCCAGATTGCAAGCAGAAGTCAATCCAGATGTGCTGGGTTAGCTATATACTGCCAGCTTCACATTCCAAATAAATTAATTATTCTATATATAATTGTAGAATTTGCCCATATCGCAAAGTTACAAATATTACTTGGTGACCTTTTGTCCCCCGACCCTGTCCTACACAGCTATTGTAAGCCCTAAAGCTAATTCAGGTTCACTGTGCTGTATTGGTGTTTTAGGCATTGGTGGTTGTTTAAGGGCAGTCTAAAGAAGAGGTCGGATACCTGTATGTGCCTCTGTAACCCAGGCTGCAGTCAGTGAGATCTGCTGACATGCTTTGGCCTCGGGGCACCCTGTTTGACCTCTGTGACATTCAGGAGGACACCCAGAGAGGCAGCATTGGCTCCTGCACCCCCGTCCTCGAGTTTCTGGATCTTACCAGCATCCCTTGCAGCTAATGTTTGTGCAGATACAGGAGCACCTAGCCTGCCACACCTTGCCTGCAGTCAACAGCAATCCAAGTAAAGATAGAGAGGTGCTTAATTTTTTTTCACAGACTCTCTGCAGCAGTCCAGTCCTTTTGCATTCTCCAGGCACCCCTCATACGCTCACTGGTGGATGCCTGCATCCTCATGGGTGTGTGCACATGCATACAGACTGGCAAACAGTAAGGTTAATGTGAGATGTAATGCTTAAGGACACTTCCATACACGTGCAGCTAGAGATGAGAGGGGGTACTGGGTCGCAGGGGTGCAGAGACAGGGACTCTGGACCCTGGTGTTAGGACTGGTTGTGTATTTTATGCTACAGAGGTGTTGAAAGAAAAACTGTATCAGAGGGGAAGACTGGAATCCAGAACTCCTCTGGTCCCAGGAGCAGCCTCCAGCATCTCTCGGTGCCCTGCTGCTGTGGGCATGTGCCTGCCCCAGCCTGGGCCTGGCGGGAGGTATGTGCTGTGCTGACCCCCCTTCCCAGGCACCCCCCTGCCAGCGCCAGGCAGCTCTCGAGAAAGGGCTGAGAATCTCACCTCAGATTTTAGGTGTCTGGAAGTGTTAGGTGACCTTTCAACATGCCAGACTGTATGTGGGGGAGACGAGGTGGACAACCCGAGGTCCCCGAACGCCCCCGCGGGGTGGGGTGCCTGGTGTTCAGGTGCCTGGGGGATCTTCCCCTTTCCCAAAAGCCCACATCAGCCAAGGCTGCCTTGTAGCCTTGCTCAGGAGAGGTTTCAACCCACAGCGGGAGTTTTGCCTAAGTAAGAAACATGGATCATAGTCTTTCTTCAAGAAAGTTCCATTCTTCATCACGCTACAAGTAATACTAAAAACGTGTTCTACATATTTTTATGCTTTTGTCAAATTGTCAAATTACAAACTGACAATTTAGCACAACAGTGCATGCTGGTTTTAAGTCCTTAATGGTATAAATCCATGTTCTGTTTCACACTGACAGTAAAGTTTAATGAAATAGTCCCCTGAATCTGTCACATTTGCCAGCAGGATATTCCTAATTAAAATATTTTGGTTTTAAGGTTAGCATCCACTCAGTTGTTGTTGCCATTTTGAATGAGCTCTGTTATAAGCTGTTGTGCACAGTTTATGAATTACAGTAATGTTAAAGTGTCTCTTTTGAAGAAGGCAATTTTCATTAATGCAGTATTGCACAGTCAGATTTTTAAATCAAGGCAAGCACAGGAATCCCAGGAGAGTGAGAGACAAAATCCACTTTTCACCATTAGAAAACAGGAGCTGTGCACTTGACCAGCTGGTGAGGTCCCTGAGAACTGGCCGTGGCCCAGGGGTCCTCGGGGCTTCCACGCCATGTTGATGCACTGGAGAGCAGGTGGCGTTCCTGGAGCAGTCAGGCGGGAGTGTGGGACCACAGGAGCTGTAGTCTCCCTTTCCGATGCTTTGGGCTCTTGTCCAGCACCTTGAAGCGAGAGGGATGGGATGGATTCGGTTCTGCAGAGCAGCATTTTGGCCAGGAGCCCTTGGGGTGTGAAAGGTGCTTTTTGGAGTGAAACTGTACTTAATCTGATCCAGTGCTTTTTACTTCTTAACTAACTAGTTTGTTCTTTCAATATCTTAAGTTCAGTTTCCTTACTGAGAGCTAATTACCTGAGTAGTGCAACAAGACCTGATTCTTTCTTCCAAGTAACAAAAATATCCCAGGCTAGGGTCTGGATTCTCCGCTGCATGTTGCAGATCAGAGGATGGCTGAGCCCCGGGGAGCTGCAGCAGCAGCTTAACTTCCAGCTTGTCCATACTGGTAGTTTCGGCCTGAAGTCCATGGGCTTGGATTGAAAGGATCCACACAGAGCCATTAGGAAGACCAAGATTATATGCAAAATGTCTAAGTGCTAAAACCTCCACCGGAAAAATGTAAGGAGTACATAACTGGAAAGTGTGAAAGCCCAGTTTTATCCCATCGGCGTTCAGGTGTGTGTGTTACAGGACCAACAGATACCGGAAGGCGCTAAGTGTCTCAGAATGAGGAATACTGCAGCACGTGAGCTCTGAGGGGTGTTTGTGTTAGACCCTGGTGCCAGGCGAAGGCCCTGAGTCTCAAGCACACTCCTTGGCAGCGTGCTGGGCACTCACCCTGCCCTGCCCTGCCCATCAGCCGAATGGGCACCGCCGCGGAAAGGTGGTCCCGCTGAGGGGGGCGGTTCCACTGGACGGTGTCTGGCGTCACGGTGCTGTTTCCCCTCCGGGAGGGACGGGGCTCGTGCTCCTCATGCTCCTCGGGCTGTGCAGCTCCAGCTGTCTCACCCCTGCCTGGGCCCTGCAGCACAGACCAGGCTCAGGGGTGTGGGGAGGGGGAGTGTGGGAAACGGGGCAAGGAGACCAGAAAGGGAGCGCTAGTGAGACAGGCAGTAGTCTCTGGTCATTACTCCAGTGATCGATAGACATCAAAGGAAAGTGTGGTTCTTTCGAGACATTTTAAGCAATCTAAATATTTCTGTAACAGAAATATTATTCTTAAATTCATTTGCCAAGCAGCTTTCTGAAAAAGTTGGAATGTTCATGTCCTTTAAACCATTGGAATATCTCCGGGGC